>NC_081377.1:43310016-43365016 GCF_030684315.1 Stegostoma tigrinum | reverse complement strand
ACCAGCTTGTAACTGATGTCCATTTCAAGTCCACCGACTCCCACAGCTACCTAGAATACACCTCCTCCCACCCGCCCTCCTGCAAGTATTCCATCCCCTATTCCCAATTCCTCCGCCTCCGCCGCATCTGCTCCCACGATAAGACATTCCACTCCCTCACATCCCAGGTGTCCAAGTTCTTTAAGGACCGCAACTTTCCCCCCACGGTGATCAAGAACGCCCTTGACCGCGTTTCCCGCATTTCCCGCGACACATCCCTCACACCCCGCCCCCGCCACAACCGCCCCAAGAGGATCCCCCTCGTTCTCACACACCACCCTACCAACCTCCGGATACAACGCATTATCCTCCGACACTTCCACCATTTACAATCCGACCCCACCACCCAAGACATTTTTCCATCCCCTCCCCTGTCTGCTTTCCGGAGAGACCCCTCTCTCCGTGACTCTCTTGTTCGCTCCACACTGCCCTCCAACCCCACCACACCCGGCACCTTCCCCTGCAACCGCAGGAAATGCTACACTTGTCCCCACACCTCCTCCCTCACCCCCATCCCAGGCCCCAAGATGACATTCCACATTAAGCAGAGGTTCACCTGCACATCTGCCAACGTGGTATACTGCATCCACTGTACCCGGTGCGGCTTCCTCTACATTGGGGAAACCAAGCGGAGGCTTGGGGACCGCTTTGCAGAACACCTCCGCTCAGTTCGCAACAAACAACTGCACCTCCCAGTCGCAAACCATTTCCACTCCCCCTCCCATTCTCTTGATGACATGTCCATCATGGGCCTCCTGCAGTGCCACAATGATGCCACCCGAAGGTTGCAGGAACAGCAACTCATATTCCGCCTGGGAACCCTGCAGCCATATGGTATCAATGTGGACTTCACCAGTTTCAAAATCTCCCCTTCCCCTACTGCATCCCTAAACCAGCCCAGTTCATCCCCTCCCCCCACTGCACCACACAACCAGCCCAGCTCTTCCCCCCCACCCACTGCATCCCAAAATCAGTCCAACCTGTCTCTGCCTCCCTAACCAGTTCTTCCTCTCACCCATCCCTTCCTCCTACCCCATGCCGCACCCCCAGCTACCTACTAACCTCATCCCTCCTCCTCGACCTGTCCGTCTTCCCTGGACTGACCTATCCCCTCCCTACCTCCCCACCTACACTCTCTCCACCTATCTTCTTTACTCTCCATCTTCGCTCCGCCTCCCCCTCTCTCCCTATTTATTCCAGTTCCCTCCCCCCATCCCCCTCTCTGATGAAGGGTCTAGGCCCGAAACGTCAGCTTTTGTGCTCCTGAGATGCTGCTTGGCCTGCTGTGTTCATCCAGCCTCACATTTTATTATCTTGGAATCTCCAGCATCTGCAGTTCCCATTATCTCTGAAATGTAGCTTGAGGCTGTTTAAATGGTACTAGGCATTTGCTCACAGTAGTTTCAAAATTCAAATTTTGATATTTAGCACAGTTTCACAAGATATGACAGAACAGATCCTTTAAGTATTTGTTTTGTGTTCATCACCTTGCCACTGATTGGGGCTACCAACGCCATTCAAAATGGCACCAATCACACTAACAGTGTTAGAAGGACTGGCAAGGCTACCTGAGCACAAGTTCTATTTGAAATATCAAATATCCCAAATCATCCTCTTTCTCAGCTTTAATTCTGGAGAATTCTAAAGCATCAAATGCCTGTAAATAATCATTATTATGTGTTCTCTGCCTGAAGACATGCCTTTGGCTCAGAGTAGGTTTTTCATATCTCTCTGTCCCTTGCCAAACTTTTCATTTGCCAATGACGTCATAAACATTTAAACTCTTATATTAATGTATACTTTTTCTTCCTCTCACTCAGTTTTCTTGAAATCTTTTCTCTACAACGGACAAGCCCATTTCCTCTTAAAACGTGCACCCCCACCCCAGACATTGTCTGTTCTTAATTATGTTGAACAAATTTCTTTCCTTATTCATTCTCCTTAGCATTTCATCATTTGTGGCTTTTTCTATCCAACTGATCTCCACCATTCTCCTCCTAACCTACATTTTAAAGCTGCTCAGAAAGTTGGCATCCACTACCTGTGAGGTCCAAGCCTCACATTCAAGCACAACGATATCCAAATCTAGCTCTTTACAAGACACATTTAGTTGTTTAGTCAGCTTTCTGTTAGCAACTTTTCCAAAGGCTTGTTCTGATTTTTTTTGCTGTACCTTTTTTCTACTGATGTCATGATTCCTAAATACTTGAATTTGTGAACCTGGTCTAATTCTTTTCCTTTGACAAGTATATGATCATTTCTTGGTGATTTTGAAATATGCATCATTTTGGGCTTTTCCAATTTTACTTTCAGTCCATTTCAGCACCATTCCTGCTGTTACTAGTCAATGCTATTTCTTGCCATCTAGTTCTGGAAATCATACTACAGCTTTATTCTTTATAACTTTGAATGATGAGTCAAACATAGACAGGGGAAAAATATGTTCTCCAGTCTATCATTACCTGAGATCATTCTTCAAAGAAACTCTTCCAAAGTTTTAGAGAAAGTATTATTGCATTATGTTAAAAAATCCTAGACACCTGCTTGAAAAACTACGATGCAGTGGCTCAGTGATTAGCACTGAGGCCTCACAGTGCCAGGGAACTGGATTCAAATTCTACTGTCAGGTAACTGTATGGAGTTTACACATCCTCCCCATGCCTGTGTGGGCCCCCTCCAGGTGCTCCGGTTTCCTCTCACAGTCCAAAGATGTGCAGGTTAGCTGGATTGGCCATGCTAAATTGCCCAATAGTGTCTAGGGATGTGTAGGCTAGGTGGGTTAGCTATGTGAAATGTGTGTTTACAGGGTTGGAGTGGGTCTGGGTGAGATGCTCTTCAGTGGGTCAGTGTGGACTCAATGGGCCAAATGGTCTGCTTCCACACTGTAGGAATCCTATAAAAGTACAATAAATTATAATACCTTCATATCGATCAAAACGTCATTTATTCACATGACTGGCAAAAAATTTAACCAATAGCTGATTAAATAAAGACTTGAGTTGATTACAAGAGACTGATTATTTTGATTACCAGGTCTTTTCAAGATGATCTGTGAAAATCCCCTGCATCTTTTTCTTCGTAGATTAGTTTCTGTTTGTTCTTTATCAGTAAGAATTAATAATAATACTTTTATGGAATTGACAGTCATTTGTATAAATTAAATTTAGTAAAGCCTTTCAATTTATCAGCTGTTCTAGGTTTGAACTTGCAATAGAAGTTATCCAGACCTGTGCAATTGTGACCAAGTAGCAGAACCCCTACATTTATAGAATCTGCGTTCAGGTCAGCACGTCCCTTGTTTGAGCTGATTTTCACTTCAGGCAGTGGCTGGTTAAAAAATGGGTTTTATTCTTGAGTACATCTGTAAGTCGATTTGTTTGAAAGTCAGAACACAATGCAGTACAATGTAGGATAGACATTTGTAAGTATGAACATTCACATGTTAGATATTTAAAGTTAATATTGATACACTGCTGTCGGGGTCTCATTCAGAAGTATGAGCATTCATATGTGGGATATTTGTAAATCAAGGACCACCTGTATAATCATCACTCTCAATCTGCAATCTGCTTGACAGTCATTTACCAATCTTCCAGAGGTGACTTAACCGAATTGGAAATAATGACATGCGAGAAAAGGAACAATGCTTCAAGCACTTAACACACTTGAAACCTCCTCATAGATCTTTTGCTGATTGCATGCCAGCTGATTGAAGCTCTCACTCACCCAAACAAAATTTCGTATTTGCAAAGCGGTTTTGAGAAAATGTTTGTGGTTTTGACAACAGTTATCTGATTTTCCTCAGGATGTGATGGTCAGTCTAAGGTGTAGAGGCTGTTTCATGGTTGAAGGTTATACTCTAGGGGCATAGAGATGGAAAGTCAGTTAATTATTAGGAGTTTTTGAGTATTATGCCTGAAAAACATAAGTTCATTAGACTCATAAATCAATTTATCTGGCAATAACCCCAGGTAAGGTTTTTACAGTAGACTTGTTTTAATAGTTAGAACCAAGTTTCTTTTGTTGTGTGGTGAAGTAAAGAGTGATTTTAACTAGTATGTACAAGCTCTTATTTTGCAATTCAGCAACGTCACAGATGGAGCGCACATATATTCAATCATTCACTGTGGTAAGAGGGTGAATTCAGTACTTTCTGGAAAGTTTAGTTGTCTAACAGTGAAATATGAATTTGATGAATGAGTAGAGAGATAGCAGATGTGTACTGACAATATGTATTGATTATCAATGAAGCACATCACAGGTTGGGGTATGTGGTACCGAAGGCATTTTACTGTGGCTTTTTGTACCATAAGCCTGCCACATCTCGTTGAAAAATCAAAGCATGGATACAGCAGAAAAGGAGACTACTTGCCGTGTCATGTCCTGTGCTGGCTCTCTGCATAAGAAACTTTGCTAGTTCCCCTCTCCTGCAAATTGTCACCCTTTTGGGTGCATATCTTAGGCACACGTACCGACAGATTCAAGAACAGCTTCTTCCTCACCGTTACTCGACTTATGAATGGACCTCTCAAATTTCAAATTTAATGTTGATCTTGCTTTTTGTGCATCTTCTCTGCAGCTGTACTTTGTATTCCTTGCTCTGTTCAATCACGGCATGAACTTTGTACGTTATGATCTGTCTATACTGTATGCAAAACAGAACGTTTTACTGCACTTAGGTACATAAGGCAATAATAAATCAAATCAAATCAAATAATCTCAGGAAATTGGGCAGTAGGTGTCAGACGTGGTCAGAGGTTCAATGTGAAACCATGCCACTTCTAACGGCTGATCCAGGTAGAGGATTCAGATCCCCAGGTATCTTCAAACAGGACGAGCCTAGTGCTAAACATCTTGATGGTACAGAAGTTCAGAATTTCAGTATGTGCAGTTATTCCACGCTTTAATATGTCATCCAGCGCGTTCACATATCCTTTTGTTCTTATCATTCCAATGAGCTATCCCTTTAATGCGCCCAGGGACCTGTGAGATGCCATTTATTCTCTACTACCTCCATCCCTGCATTTTATATCTCATCTTCTACAGCAGGATGACTTCCTAAAGTGCCAACAAAACAGGTTTTTGAAAAATAATATATTTTCTTCCTATGATACTTGTCTTCATTATAGCTTCCACAAAATTTTTTTCAGAATATCTCTTGCATTTAGGGGTAAGGGACAAGTCTTTGTACCTGCTTGTGTATGGCTCACTAAGTATCCGAGGCAAAGCTAGTGTTTCATTTGGCACCACACCACAAACGTTTTCTCCCTCCAACACTGACACTCAGTAGCAGCGGAGTGTACTGTCTACAAGATACACTGCAGAAATTCACCAAAAATCCTTAGACATCACCTTCTAAACTCTCAACCACCGCCATCTAGAAGGACAAGGGCAGCAGATACATCGGAACACCACCCCCTTCAAGTTCCCCTCCAAGCCACTCAATATCCTGACTTAGAAATGGGTCATTGTTCCTTTAGTGTCATTGGGTCAAAATCCTGTAATTTCTTCCCTAATGGTATTGTGGGGTAACCGACAGCACATGGACTGCAGAGATTCGAGAATGCAGCTCACCATCACCTTCTCAAGCCAACTAGGGATGGTCAATAATGCTGGCCCAGCCAGCAATGCCCACATCCCATGGGCAAGTAGGCTTTCACCAGGTCAACTTTGCTTCAGGACTTAGCTTCAAATGCCACAGATTCCAGAGTCTGTTAAAATGGGAAGAGAATCTCCAGTGAGGTCAGATATGTCAGCTCATGGGCCAAAGCTGCCCTGACATTGTCCCCATCACAGCTTTGTAGCTGGTATTCATCTGACAGACTCGAGAGAATTTCAATGATGTTTAATGAATAAGCTGATTCTAAATACTCATTGGTGATGATATGCATTGAATCTGGTATAATAAAGCCCTTATTTTTAAACTGGATGGACTCTAGATTTTTTAGCTTATGCAAAGCCGAATGTACTCATATCCTAACAATTTCAAGAACCATGAAAAGCGTATTCAATTAAAATTGTGGTGCTTTTGTTTAAATTCTAATATCTGTAATTGTATTATGACAAGGTATTCATGTTCTGACAATTGGATTCATATATATTTATTATTGCCTTGAATCTAATAGAGAAGCTATATTAAACATTCTTCTTACAATGACCTTTACTCACCTTTTTATACAGCAATCAAACACAAAAAGTATATGATAAAATTAACATCATTTTTCTCTCCATATGAATATATATATTACAACAATGAAGGATATTTAATTTAATCGCAGGAATATTCTGACGATATACCTCATTTTCAAACTGTAGCACATAACATGTTACTTTCGAAGATATAAGTTTTTTTACTCATTCACAGGACGTGGGCACCATTGGCCACGCCAGCAGTTATTCTCAAACTCTAATTGCCGAGAGAACAGTTAAGAGCCAATCACGTTGCTGTGAGGCTGGAGTGAGATGTAGGCCAGAACAGGTAAAGATGACAGTTGCCTTCTCTGAAGGACATTAGTGAACTAGTTGGGGTTTTCCAAAAATTGACAGTAGATTTGTGGTCACCGTTAAACTTGTAATTCCAGATTCTTAAAAATTGGATTCAAATTTCACTATCTGCCTTGGCAGGATTTGAATGCCGATCCCCAGAACATTAGCTGAGTTTTTGGATGAATGGTTCGGCAATGATACCACTAGGCTATTGCCTCCCTAAAATACTGCTTCAAGATATTTACAGAAAAGGACAGGGTAGATAAAGATAAACCATTTCCACAGGCTGGGGTTTCTAGAAGTAAGGGGCATAGTCTGACAATTAGGATCAGACCATTCAAGAGAGATATTAGGAAGTGCTTCGACACAAAAAGGGTGGTAGAGGTTGAACAAACGGCAGTGGATGCTGGATCAGTTGTTAATTTTAAATCTGAGATAGATTATGTTTGTTAAGCAAAGGCATCAAGCAATATGGACCAAAGACAGGTATATGGAGTTGAGCCATAGATCAACATGATCTCATTGAATGGCAAAACAGGTTTAAGGGGCTGAATGGCCCATTCCTGTTCCTGTGTTCGTATAGTGACTGCTGTTACGAATGATATTTTCATTTCTGTCAATTGATGCAAAATTCAGGACAAGACTGTGATTCTTAAATCTGAGTGTCATGAAGCCATACAGTGCAGAATAAACCCTTTGTCCAGTCAAGTTTGCACTGACAAAGTGGCCTGGGATTTGAATAAAAGTACTTTCATGGGATGTGAGGACCATTTTGCTGCCCATCACTAATCAGCCATGAGCCCTGTGGCTTACTAGACCCCATTGCTGTGTAAGTGATAATGGGAACTGCAGATGCTGGAGAATCCAAGATAATGAAATGTGAGGCTGGATGAACACAGCAGGCCCAGCAGCATCTCAGGAGCACAAAAGCTGACATTTTGGGCCTAGACCGTTCATCAGAGAGGGGGATGGGGTGAGGGTTCTGGAATAAATAGGGAGAGAGGGGGAGGCGGACTGAAGATGGAGAGAAAAGAAGATAGGTGGAGAGGAGAATATAGGTGGGGAGGTAGGGAGGAGATAGGTCAGTCCAGGGAAGACAGACAGGTCAAGGAGGCGGGATGAGGTTAGTAGGTAGGAGATGGAGGTGCGGCTTGGGGTGGGAGGAAGGGATGGGTGAGAGGAAGAACAGGTTAGGGAGGCAGAGACAGGTTGGGCTGGTTTTGGAATGCAGTGGGGGGAGCGGACGAACTGGGCTGGTTTTGGTTTTACTACCTAGAATACACCTCCTCCCACCCACCCTCCTGCAAAAATTCAATCCCCTATTCCCAATTCCTCCGCCTCCGCCGCATCTGCTCCCACGATGAGGCATTCCACTCCCGCACATCCCAGATGTCCAAGTTCTTCAAGGACCGCAACTGTCCCCCCACAGTGGTCGAGAACGCCCTTGACCGCGTCTCCTGCATTTCCCGCAACTCATCCCTCACACCCCGCCCCCGCCACAACCACCCAAAGAGAATCCCCCTCGTTCTCACACACCACCCCACCAACCTCCGGATACAACGCATCATTCTCCGACACTTCCGCCATCTACAATCCAACCCCACCACCCAAGACATTTTTCCATCCCCACCCCTGTCTGCTTTCCAGAGAGACCACTCTCTCCGTGACTCCCTTGTTCGCTCCACACTGCCCTCCAACCCCACCACACCCGGCACCTTCCCCTGCAACCGCAGGAACTGCTACACTTGCCCCCACACATCCTCCCTCACCCCTATCCCAGGCCCCAAGATGACGTTCCACATTAAGCAGAGGTTCACCTGCACGTCTACCAATGTGGTATACTGCATCCACTGTACCCGGTGTGGCTTCCTCTACATTGGGGAAACCAAGCGGAGGCTTGGGGACCGCTTTGCGAACACCTCCACTTGGTTCGCAATAAACAACTGCACCTCCCAGTCGCAAACCATTTCAACTCCCCCTCCCATTCTTTAGATGACATGACCATCATGGGCCTCCTGCAGTGCCACAATGATGCCACCCGAAGGTTGCAGGAACAGCAACTCATATTCCGCTTGGGATCCCTGCAGCCCAATGGTATCAATGTGGACTTCACCAGCTTCAAAATCTCCCCTTCCCGCCCCGCGTCCCAAAACCAGCCCAGTTTGTCCCCTCCCCCCACTGCATCCCAAAACCAGTCCAACCTGTCTCTGCCTCCCTAACCTGTTCTTCCTCTCACCCATCCCTTCCTCCCACCCCAAGCCGCACCTCCATCTCCTACCTACTATCCTCATCCCGCCTCCTTGACCTGTCTGTCTTCCCTGGGCTGACCTATCCCCTCTGTACCTCCCCACCTATACTCTCCTCTCCACCTATTTTCTTTTCTCTCCATCTTCGGTCCACCTCCCCCTCTCTCCCTATTTATTCCAGAACCCTCACCCCATCCCCCTCTCTGATGAAGGGTCTAGGCCCGAAATGTCAGCTTTTGTGCTCCTGAGATGCTGCTTGGCCTGCTGTGTTCATCCAGCCTCACATTTCATTATCTCCCATTGCTGTGTATCCTGACATGGCCAGACCAGTTAATGGTGGCAGACATATTTTTCCGAAGGATATAAGTGAACTACATTGCCTGGTTACAATTGATGATAGTTTCATGGTTATCTTCGCTGAGATTGTCTTCATTTAATTCTACCTACTGTTCTGGTGGGTTTTGAATTTATGTTGCCAGAGCATTAGCTTGGATTTGTAGATTACTAGTCTAGTGAAATCATGACAACACTTTCTCTTATCATTACCATGCTAATTCTTATGATATTTAAGTGCCAAACAGTTGGTAATTTATCTCATTTTGTAAATTCTATTCCAATAAGGTCATGCACATAAAGTTTCTTCGTTATTTATTTGTCTATTTACCACAACTTTTAAAACTTTGTTGTTCGTCAGTAGTCAATAATGCATTCATTGTTCCACTGTTTAATGACTTCATTCTCTTGAAGCACTCCTCAAGTACAGTCACTGTCATTATGTAGTAAATGAAGCAGTCAATTTGCACACAGCAAGCTCCAACAATTGTGATGTAATGATGACCAGACAATTGGCTTCAGTGCCAGGATAACTGCACTGCTCTTCTTCAAAATAATGAAATGGCATCTGAGAAGGTAAACTCAGCCTTGGTTTTTGTATTCAAAGATTGGAATGTGACATGACACTTGAACATATATACCAACAGGTTCAAGAACAGTTTCTTTCTGTCGTTATTAGACTGCTGAATGGACTCTCCAACTTCAAATAATGTTGCTCTAGCTAATGTTGATCTTGCTTTGTGCACGTCCTGTGCAGCTGTAACCTTGTATGCCTCGCTCTGTTTAAGCATCCTATGATTTGTATGTCCTCGTTTGCAATAATCTGCCTGTACTGCTCACAAAACGAAGCTTTTCACTTTACTTAGGTACATGCGACTGCAATAAATCAAATCAAAACATAGCAAGTGAACAATTTAAGGTTCAATCTCAAACCTGCATACAATAAACTGTGGCTTGGTAGGAATCTATTTTCACTTTTCCTTTCTGATTATTTCTTTCTCTATACCCAGCCTTCTTTCTGGCTATTTATTTCTCTTTCTGTATCTGATTTAACTCAACTTTTAATTTCCCTTCCTTTGCTGCAATTTCTCTGTATGTATCTTTCCCAATCTTTAAACCTAATTTGTTGAATTTGCTGTACCCTGGAGAGTTTCCCTCTTTGTTCGCAGAGTGCTATAACCAACAATAATGGCAAATTAAACCTAGGTTGGAGGTACAGCTGCAAAAAAGGAACATCACATTATGATTATTCATGTCATTAGAACACATGCTTCTCTTGCCACCTGTTATTCATCTGGTTCAGAATTATACATTAGTTTAATGTATATTCTGACCTTCCAAGAATGGAATATGGTTTCTGAGGGGAATAAATGCTTCCAAGTATCTTGCACAATAACCCAACAAAGAATAAGTTCTAAAAGAGTTGAATGTTTGAGATGCCTCAGTTCTGATAATTGAGTGAAGATGTTCTTCAAGAGGATTCGGGTTACTTAACAAGCAAAGTTGAAAATGTGATCAGCAAGTTATTGAATTTACAAGCATCTGTCTTAAACATTAAGTGTTGTCTGAGCTTTCTTTTCTTTTAGTATCCAACTGAGTATTCCTAATGAACTTAAATGCCATTAATGAGTGTTTGAAAGATGAACTCCATTTAACTGACTGTGCAGCTTTGATGCTTTTCAGAGTTAAATTAGTTTGCATACATTTATAATAATGCGATAATGTTGTCAGAATCTGCAGTGTATTAATATTTGCTCTTCCTGCATTTTGTTTAAACGTAAATGCAAAATAAAGGTCTGTTAGGAGAATGTTTGAAGAAAATTGCTTTCTCGAGATGTGCTTCATACAAGTTTCTGTAAGAGTTCAGCTCTCTGAAAGATGCTCATCGTTTCTGCATTTACATCGACTGCTTTAACAGCATGGGTCAGGTCAATTATTTCTACTGAACTCAAAAACAGAGATGGTTGCATTAATAGGGCATAGAAGAGTGTAAAGACAGAGATTTGGTGCAAAGGAATTCAATAGTTTTTCTCCAGTTAATGGCTCAGGTCATACAATCTCACAGTTTCACTTTATCAGAGAGTGTTGCGATAGGGGAAGAAGTAACTCTGACAAATACCTGTGACCAAACTGCAAAATAATGTTCACAATTGTACAGCTAAACAACTGATAACATCTTGGACTCCAGTCATTTAAAAATGCGGATTCTATGAGAAAATAGACAAGGTTCCTTGCTACCATTCACCTCCCAACCACCTTCCAGCGCTAAATGCCAAATATGTGAAGAAAATGTATTTGGTTTTCTTAATTTGTTCATAGGATGTCGATATCACAGGTTGGGCCAGCGTTCATTGCCCAACCTTAATTGCCCTGGAGATGGTGGTCATGAGTAATATTTTGTTAATTCTGTTTCTCTCTCCACAGATGCCAGACCTGCTGAGGTTCCCAGCAGTTTGTGCTTTGATTCCTTTTTTTCTAAGCCACATTCTTCAATTCCTTTCCGATGACTAATGTCATTCCACTGCAACTAATTAATTTAGCTTGCACAACATTCATATGTCAGTCTAAAAACTGCAACTCATTGTGTGTGTGTGTGTGTGAGTGTGACACAGAGAGAGTGTGTGTGTGTGTGTGTGTGTGTGTGTGTGTGTGCGCGCGTGCTTGTATGCATCTGTGAGTGTGACACACAGAGAGAGAGTGTGTGTGTATGTGTGTGTGTGTGCTTCTTGTATGCATGTGTGTGTGACACAGAGTGTGTGTGTGTGCGTGTGCTTGTATGCATGGGTGAGTGTGACACAGAGAGAGAGAGTGTGCGTGTGTGTGTGTGCTTCTTGTATGCATGTGTGTTTGTGTGTGTGTGTGTGTGTGTGTGTGTGTGTGTGTGTGTGTGTGTGTGTGTGTGTGTGCTTGTATGCGTCTGTGAGTGTGACAGAGAGAGAGAGAGTGTGTGTGTGTGTGCTTCTTGTATGCATGTGTGAGTGTGACACAGAGTGTGTGTGTGTGTGTGTGTGTGTGTGTGTGTGTGAGAGAGAGAGAGTGAGAGAGAGATATTTATTTACATAACATATGTAATGTATTTGTTGGAAATGTCAATGTTGTAGTTAAATGTAATTTTGCTTGTAATTACTGTACCTAAAGGGAATATGAAGAATGATCCAAATAATTACAGGCTACTCATCATTTATGCTATTCAGAGCGTTAGAGTACTTTTGTTACCATTATGTAATAATTAATCTATCAGTCAGAGGCCATTGGGGTACCAGTCTCTTTACTTTAGTTAGATTTGGCATTTTGAGCCCAATTACAGTGACAATCCATTATAACATGGCTTAATGTACCTCAAATTCCATGGGAGGGGTCTCATGGCTCATGGATCCAAGAGATAAGTCTTTATTTAAACCTTTATTGTACTAATGGAGAATCAGACTTTTCTTATTAACACAGTCCAGCTAGCTTCACTTTTTTTTTGTCTCTAAAATCTGTGTTTCAATGGATTTCCACTGTACTGAACAATAAAAATATGTCCAGTGGGTATTGAAAGAGCAGCTCTCCGAAAACAGCAAAGAGTCAAATAAAAATGAGTTAATACTGTGTAGAGCTGGATGAACACAGCAGGCCAAGCAGCATCAGAGAAGCAGGAAAGCTGACGTCCCAGGCCTAGACCCTTCTTCAGAAAATTAAAATGTTTGATATTAATGCAACAAAAGAACTGAGATGAATCTACGGTTTAGAGATAAAACATGTTACCTAATATTGTTATATAACCAAAGACCAAGTATTGTCTCTTAAAATACATAGGTGAAAAGTTAGTTTAAAGATGTTAATACTTCTCTTTTAAAGACAAGTGTACAGCCATCCTTCAAATGGGCAGGTGTCTTATGGGGAAAGGTTAGACAGGCCAGGCTTGTATCCTTTGAGCTTAGAAGCGTGAATGGTGACTGAAGCAGTGAGGTTCATGACAGGGTGGATATGAAGGGGATGTTTTTCAGAATTTAGAATGAGGGATCACTGTTTATAAAATAAGAGAAAACTTATTTAAGACAGAGATGACTCAATTTTGCTTACAATCAGAAGGCCATGTGTGCTTGAAATTTTCTTCATGATAAAGGGCGCAGGAAGCAAATTCTTTGGACGTTTTCAAGACAGAAGCAGATGAATTCTTGTGAAGTAATACAGTGAGAGGTTATCAGCAGTAGGCAGAAATATGGATTTAAAGTCACATTCAGATCAATCATGACCTTAGTGAATGACAGATCAAGTTCAAGCTATTTAAATGACCTGCTCCTTCTTCTGATTCATATATTCTTATGTAAACCAGTAAAAACCATAAAAATAGACTGTAAAAGCTTCTATAGATATGTAAAAAGGAAACTTTTGGCTAAGACAAAAGTAGATCCTTTGCAGGCAAGTTCAGGAGAATTTATCATGGGAAACAGGGAAATTTGATTTGATTTGATTTATTACTGTCACATGTACCTTAGTACAGTGAAAAGTTTTGTTTTGCGTCTAACACAGGCATGTCATACCATATACAGATCAAAGAGTGATTGAACAGAGCGAGGAATACAACATTATGGCTGCAGAGAAGGTACACAAAAAGCAAAATCAAGATTAGATTTGAAATTTGAGGGTCCATTCAACACTCTAATAACTGCAGGGAAGAAGCTGTTCTCGAACCTGTTGGTGTATGTGTTTAAGTTGCTGTACCTTCTGTGTGATGGAAGAGGTTAGAAGAGATTATAACCAGGGTGGGAAGGGTCTTTGATGTTGGCCGCCTTTCCGTGACAATGTGAAGTGTAGACGGAGTCCATGGTTGAAAGGTTGGCTTGCATGATGGTCTGGGCTGTGCTCACAAATTTCTGTAGTTACTTACGGTCCTGGGCAGAGCAGTTGCTGTACCAAGCCATGATGCATACAGATAGAATGGTGCATGGTGCATCTGTAAAAATTGGTGACAGTCCTTATAGACATGTCAAGTTCCTCAGCCTCCTGAGGAAGAAGGGACATTGTTGTGCCTTTTTGTTAGTCCTATCAATGTGGAAGGTCTGGGACAGATTGTTGGTGATCGTCACTCCCAGGAACTTAACGCTTTCGACCATCTCCACCTCAGCCCCTTTGAAGTAGATAGGGGTGCATCTTCCTCCTGGCTTCCTGAACTTGATGATCAGCTCTGTCTTTACATTGCATGGACCGCAAGTTGTCCTTGGGTAAGGCAAAAAGGGTGTGGAGTCTGCCTCTTGGTATGACCCTGGTAAGTTACTGCTCTCTCATCTTAGAATATTTCACAGCGAAATGCCATTCTTATTACCTGCCATGTGAGTTCACCTCTACCATCTTGACAGCAGTCTACATCCCATCTCATGCAGAAGTGAAGGATGCTCTGGATAAACTACACACAGCTACAAATGCTCTGAAGATGAAATTTAGGCCTTATTTATCATGGCCAGTGACTTCAACCAGGCCAACCTCAAGAGGGATAACAAGGTATAGAGCTGGATAAACTGGTAAAAAAGGGCCCGAAACGTCAGTCTTCCTGCTCCTCTGATGCTGCTTGGCCTGCTGTGTTTATCCAGCTCCACACCTTGTATTCTCAGATTCTCCAGCAACTGCAGTTCCTACTATCTCTGAAATAATCTCAAGAAGGTGCTAACAAAATACAAGCAACATGTCCTCTGTCCCCCTGGGGGAGGGGGTGTGATCATCCTTGATCATTGTTGCACAACCATCAAAGATGCCTACTGCTCAATACCCCCTCTGCACTTTGGAAAATCAGATCACAATGGTGGCACAGTGGTTCAGGCTGCTACCTCACAGCGCCAGGGACTCGGGTCCGATTCCACCCTCCGACAACTGTCTGTGTGAAGTTTGCACATTCTCCCTGTGTCTGCATGGGTTTCCTTCCAGGTGCTCTGATTTCCTCCCACAGTCCAAAAGATATGGATTGGCCATGCTAAGTTGCCCGTAGTGTCCAGGGGTGTGTCGCTTAGATGGATTAGACATGGGAAATACTGGGTTACAGGGATTGGGTCTGGCTGGGATGCTCTTCAGAGGGGCAATGTGGACTTATTGGGCCAAATGGCCTGTTCCCACAATGTAGGGATTCCATGAACGCTGTGTTTCTCCTCCCAGCTGACAAGCAGAAGCTGATAATTGAGGACCCACAGTATTATAGAAAGTAATACTGTGCTGGTCTGAGGCAGCACAACAGCTTCTGCGGGACTACTTGGAATTGGTGACTGATCCATATTCAGGAATTCAGTGGCCGACCTAGACATATATGCCACCACCATCATGGATTTCATTAGCCAAAGAAGTTAATCCATATGTTCCCCAACCAGAAGCCATGGGTGAGTCAGTAAATCCATTGCGAGGCTGTGGTGTTGAAGTCAGATGATCCAGACCTTTGCAGGAACTCTAGATATGGCCTCTGCAAGGCCATTACAGACGGCAAGAGGCAATACCTGACTAAGTTAAAGGCCCAAACTAAATAGACGGATACCCGCCATCTTTGGCAAGGCGTACATGACATAATGGGTGACAGAATAGTGGACAAAAATACATCCCTCCCTGATGATTTTTACGCTCAGTTTGAACAGAAGGTCAGTGAAACAGTCGCACTGTACTGTCAGTCACAGCAGCAGATGTCAGATCGTCCTTCTTGAGAGTGAATCCACGCAAAGTGACTGGCCCAGATAGAGTCCCCGGCCGCGCACTCAGATCCTGCACTGACTAGCTGGCAGAAGTATTTGCAGGCATCTTTAACCTCTCCTTGCGACAATCTGAAGTCCCCATCTACTTCAAGAAGACCACCATCGCCCCACTGCCAAACAAAACACATGCAGTGTGCCTCAATGATCACCAGCCAGTGGCTCTGACCTCCATAATTATGAAGTGCTTCGAGAGGTTGGTCATGTCTCACATCAACTCCAGCCTCCCAGATTGCCTTGATCCTTTGCAATTTGCATGCAGGCACAACAGGTCCACAGCAGATTCCATTTCCCTGGGCCTACACTCGTCCCCGAAACAACTGGATAACAAGGATATGGTCAGGCTTCTACTTATTGATTACAGCTCTGCCTTCAATGCTGTAATCTCAAAAAAACTAATCTCCAAACTCCGAGAGCCAGGTCTATGCTCCACCCTCTGCAACTAGATCCTCAGCTTCCTGACCCACAGACCACAATCAGTGAGGATAGATAACAGCATCTCCACCCCAATAATCCTCAACACTGTTGCCATGCAAGCCTGTGTACTCAGCCCCCTACTGTATTTCATGTACACTCATGACTGTGTGCTGAAATTTCATCTGAACTCCATCCACAAGTTTGCTGATGACACCATTGTTATAGGCTGGATATCAAACAATGATGAGGCAAAATACAGGAAAGAGTTAGAATGCTTGGAGAAATGGCAGAGAAGCTAAGTATTTATGTTTTCGCTGAGGAAGATGAAAGAAATCTCCTTAAATTAGAGAGCCAGGGGTCTAGGGAGAATGAGGAGTTGATGGAAATTATTGTTGGTAACAAGTTTTTCTAATGAAGAAATTGATGAGTCTGAAGGTTGATAAATGCCTGGAATGTGATATTCAACATCCCAGAGTGTTGGACGATGTTGCTATGGAGACAGTGCTGATCATCTTTCAAAACTCCGTGGATTCTGAATAATTCCTTCAGATTGGGAGGTAGTAAATGTTATCTCACTCTTTAATGAAGGAAGGAAACAGAAAATGATGAACTGCAGGCCTGTTGGCCTTACATCAGCCCCTGAGGGATTATAAAGCATGTGATGAATGGACCCTTGGATAAAAATTACTAGAAAGAAAGACGATGTTAATGTTCAAAGATTAATTGGGCACTTTCCAAAGAAGAGTCATAATTGATTTGAAATGTGAACTCTGTTTTTCTCTCCACAGATGCAGCCAGACCTGCTGAGTTTCTCCAGTATTTGCTGTTTTAATTTCAGATCTCCAACATCAGCAGAATTTAGTTTTTCTTAAAGCTTTGGTATGTTCCAGGGTGATCACAATAATGTTTCATTCAGCAAAATAGAGAACGTACCTGATTACATTAGATTATACCAGATTGCAGGAACAGGAATCACTGCAGGTGCAGGAAAGTCCTTCTGAGCGTCTGAATAATGAGAAAGATGACTTACTTCTGTGCAAGAACCGGAAAAATTCATTTTCATCCAGTGTTCCAGGGATTCGGGCCACTCTGATAGCAGCCAATGCTGCCCATCTCATTTTTCCATGTAGAATATTTTTACGGTAAGTGTTGACTATTTTGGATTTGAATCTTGAATAAAATTTTTGTTGAAACTTCACAGGATTTGAGCAAGTCTTTTGAAGAAGTGAATCTCTATTTTGCAGTTTTCCCATTTGATTCACTCCTTTCTTGAGAAGGTGCATGAGAACCTCAAGCTCTTACTTAGCGCATCTTCAATGCTAAAACTTCACCGTGCGTCAGTCTTTCATTGTCAGCTATTCTCTTCAACAGAAATAATTGTAGAAGAGACAAAACTATTCAGTGTCGGGTTAAGTGGATGTGATACACTCTTAAAAACCGACCCATCTATCTTCAGAGATAATGGGAACTGCAGATGCTGGAGATTCCAAGATAATAAAATGTGAGGCTGGATGAACACAGCAGGCCAAGCAGCATCTCAGGAGCACAAAAGCTGATGTTTCGGGCCTAGATCTATCTTCATCCTGATACAATATCCCACTGACCAGCTGTCCAGTCAGGACTATAAGCTTTCGGATACTGTTACTAATCTTGCTCTTTCTGGTGTAGATGAAGGTACAGTTCCAGACCAGCCTTCCTCCAATTAGAGTCTTAGATCATTTTGAATGCTCGTTTCATGAAGAGAAGCAACCTCTTCACTGTGCTTTAATCTGTGAACAATGGACTTGTGGGGAGATGGCAATTTTGGAAATACATTCATTGATAACCAGAATGCTCTTAACCTAGTGTTTCTGCTAAGAAACTTAAAATAAAAACCAAATGAAATGAATATGCTGTAACTCAGAAACAAAAACAGAAATTACTGGAAAAGCTCAACAGGTCTGGCAGCAACTGTGGAGAGAGAAACAGAGGTAATGTTTCAAATCTGAAATGACTTCTTCAGAACTGAAGATATCCTGAAGAAGAGTCATGTTGGACTTGAAGCTTTGTTTCGCTCTCCACAGATGCTGCCAGACCTGCTGAACTTTTTTAGTTTTCTCTGCATTTGTTTCAGATTTCCAGCATCCACAATATTTTGCTTGCAGTTGTGATCCCTATCCAACCATCACACTCTCCGATCATAAATGTTAATTTAGTAAACATTTCAGCTGTTGTCTCACAAGTAGATTTTCCAGTCGATTAAAGTCATGTGATTGTTTTAGAAATCTTGCTTTGATTTACTGCTGAAAACATGATTCTCCGTTTCTTAAAACTAGGCCACAGATCAGAAAGCCTAAAACCAATTTATCTCTACTTTAGAACCCAAGTTTCCTCATAACAATAATATACCATAAATATTAACCACAGAACCCACAGCCCTGTTGAAAATGTACTGCCCGAAACATTAACCTTTCTTTCTCCACAGATACTGTCAAACCTGCTGAGTACTTCCAGCATGTTCTGTTCAAATCTCAGATTTGCAGCATCCACAATATTTTGCCTTTGGAATCATCTTTTTGTATTTGGTGGAATTTCTGAGGTGTTATGATAATTGTACAATAATACAACAATAATCAAGCATTGCGATTAATCTGCTTGCAATTTAACTGCTGGGGGAGTGCAATGGCCACTCAGATGCACTCGTATAGTGTGTAAATAAGAGGGCTGGACTTTATTGATAACTAGCTGATGAGCTGATAGCATGAGTGCTCCTCATGGATAATAACAGGAGAGATGACTTGGCTATTCCATAGCAAATCAAGCACTGTGGCAGCATTGACACGGGTAAATGGTTTTAAATAGGACAGCAAAAAAAAAGCACTCTGCAGCAACAAACAACGTCTGTTGACTCACAGCTTCTACTACATGTTTATTTAAATCCAACAGGATGGAATCACCATAGCTGAATGCTAGAAAAATAGTTTAAATTATCTCTTATAATTGACAGCAATCCAGTATCATTGAATGTAGTAAGCCTCTGGGTTTCTACTAACTGTGATTGGTGGGCAGTAGTTGTGTGGGCAGAGATAAAAATGCCTTTGAGTATCTGATCACAGTATTGGGCTCTTGGACATCTGTTCCTGTATGGGTTGCTAGTGACCATTGAAATAATTCTACAGAGGCTGGTAACCCATCACCAAGTCACTGTTTATTTACGCATGCATAGTACTTGACACTGGACCAGCTTCCTCCGAACCAGTTCTAACAGTGAACAGAACCTCTGAAAGCCCTGTTTATATCTGTCAGCCAAGGCTTCCTGATTGGACCAGGCAAACAGCCTGTTTCTATGAGTTCCACGTGGCTGACTGCATTACAATCACAATAACCATGATTCAAATCCGCCCAAAAATCACAATCAATATGACGACTGCAGCAGGTCAGTAGTTGTAGAATCAATTCCTGTAGTCCCTCGACTGGTCTAATCCTAAGTACATTCCAAATGATATTGAGATGAAATTTACCCTCATTCTTTCTATTATTTAAATACAGTTCATATATGGTGCCAAAATGCATTTGATAATGAAGTTACCAAAAAGAAAATTATTTGAAGTTTGTGGTATGAATTCGAAAATTGCTCACCAGCTTGTCGATGCTTTGGGTAGGGACCAAACATGATGTGTGCCGACTAATAAGAACAAAGGCTAATGAAGGTTGTAATCTGCTTCTGCGTAAATTTTTCACTTCAGTGGGCATATCTAACATAAAAAGGAACAACTGTGTCAGGAGAAAATATTAATCAATCAATATCCTACACCCTCTGTCTTGTCAACCTGCAGTCATGTGCTCTGACATGCTGTGCAGTTTGTTTCACTGTAGGAATTTCTTTTTCCTTCTGTTGACTTAGGTATTGTTGGCTGCAGGAAGGAAAACATTCCCTACATTGATGATGGAATACACTAGCAGCAAACTGCCCACCAACCTCCTACAGCTTCTAGTAAACACTCTTAATGGGGTGACAGCTCTTTTCCATCACTGCAATTTGAAAGCGTAGCCAGAAACAAGTTTTTTTCAAAAAGAAAGAGCTCTCCAAAACTTTACGTTTTTGGCAAACTGATTACACTTATACTGCGCCAATATGGTCTCACCAGTGGTACAAAGTGTGTCAGCAATGCAGTCTCAGCTGATTTACTCTGACACTCACACTGGATCAATGCCCAAAATAGTCTAAGATCGATTTGACGAATATGAAAGGGGCATTATTCCATAACTTGCACAACATGATCGAAAAGTAAGCACACTTCCTTATTCAGTTCATGAATTACTATGGTTTTTACAATGAAATGATCAGAAGCAAATCAGGAAAATAGTTATGGTGAAGTAATGTCACTCCCCAGGGTTGTAGAGACCTAGGAAAATGCCCTGGGGACATAGGCTCCTAAGCCACTATGTCAACTAGTGGAGAGAGATAATGGGAACTGCAGATGCTGGAGATTCCAAGATAATAAAATGTGAGGCTGGATGAACACAGCAGGCCAAGCAGCATCCCAGGAGCACTAAAGCTGACGTTTCGGGCCTAGACCCTTCATCAGAGAGGGTCTAGGCCCGAAACGTCAGCTTTTGTGCTCCTGGGATGCTGCTTGGCCTGCTGTGTTCATCCAGCCTCACATTTTATTACCATGTCAACTAGTGGAATTTGATTTTAAGTAGTAAAATGTGGATTATTTGGAAGGGGGAAAAGGAATGGGAGCACCTCATGAATGGCAAGCCACAAGTAAGCTCAGATGACCAGAGGGATCTTGCAGTGCTTGTCTATAGATCCCTGAACTAGGCAGGATAGGTTAGTCGGTAGTTACAAAGACATAAGGAGCTTGCCTTTATCAGTCATGCAATAAGCAGGGAGATTATGTTGCAGTTGTGCCGACTTTGGTTCGGCCACAGCTGGAGTACTGTTTGCAGTTCCGTTAACTAACCTATAGGAAGGATGTGATTGCACTGGAGAGGTTGCAGAGGAGATTTCCCCAGATGTTACCTGGGATGGAACACATGAGCTTAGAACAGAGGCTTAATAAGCTTGGGTTGTTTACTTTGGAACAGAGAAAGTTGGGGGAGAGCGAAGACAAAAATTGCTGGCAAAAATCAGCAGGTCTGGCAGAATCTGCAGGAAGAAAGGAGAGTTAATGTTTCAAGCCCAGTGACCCCTTATCAAAACAGCTGGTGGTTTGGAAAAAGTGGTACTTGTAGGAAAGACAAAGCTGGGAATGGTGGGTTTGGTGAGATGCGAAAGAGGTAGGTAAACAAGGAGACAATGGATAGCAGGCCAGGACAGAAGAAAAGCTGAATAAGTGATAATAAGAGCTAAGAGTAGGAGAGAATATGTGAGCTGTACTGAGACCAAACCATGTAATGTGATAATGTAAGATAACCAAGTGTGAAGCTGGGTGAACACAGCCGGCCAAGCAGCATGTCAGGAGCACAAAAGCTGACGTTTTAGGCCTAGACCCTTCATCAGAGAGGGGGATGAAGGGTCTAGGCCCGGAACGTCAGCTTTTGTGCTCCTGACATGCTGCTTGGCCTGCTGTGTTCATCCAGCTCCACATTTTGTTATCTTGGATTCTCCAGCATCTGCAGTTCCCATTATCTCTAATGTGATGATGTGACTAGCTGTAGGTGGCAATGGGTGGCAGTGCTATAGACAAGACATGTCATTACAGGACTGGATATGGGGGTGGATTAAAAAAAGATGGAATCAGGCTCTAAAGTTATTGAACTCGACGTTGAGTCCTAGAGGCTGCAGAGTCCCCAAGCGGAAGCTGAGATGTTGTTCTATAAGCCTGTGATGAGGCTTGGTGGAACACTGCAGCAAGCCAAGACAGAGATTTTGACCAGGGAACACGATGGTTTGTGGCAGGCAAATGGAAGCTCAGGGTCATTTTCACAGACAGAATGTAGGTGTTTTGCAATGCAGTCACCAGTCTGTGTTTCATCTCCCCAGTGTAGAGGAGAACACAGTGTGAGTGGCAAATATAGTAGATTAGATTGAGTGAAGTGCAGGTAAGTTGCTGCATCACCAGGAAAGTGTGTCCGGGGCCTTGGATAGTGAGGAGGGAGGAGGTAAACAGGCAGGTGTTACACCTTCTGTGTTTGCAGGAGAAGTTGGAGTGTGGGGAGGTGTTGAAAATGGTGAAGAATTGGACTCAGGTTTCCTGGATCCATGAACTAGATGAATAGGAAGCAGCTTCTCCCCTTAGTCAAGGTGTCAATAATAAGGAGGCATAATCTTAAAGTGCAAGTCACAAGTTTTAGAGGGATTTTTGCGCAAAAACATTTTCACCCCAGAGGGGGTTGGGAGTCTAGAATGCACTGCCTGGGAGGGGAATTGAGGCAGGAAACTTCACAAACGTTAAAAAGTGCTCAGATAAGGACCTGAAATGTGACAACATTCAAGTTTATCTGCCAAGTGCAGGAAAGTGGGGCTAGTATCAGCAGTAGCACATTTTTAGTAGTATGAAGGAACTGGAGGGTTCTATAATATCCTTTAGAGATGAAAATTTGTCTTCTTCACCTGGCCTAGTCTACATCTAACACTACGTCCACAGCAATGTGGGTGAATCTTAACTGTCCTCTGGAATGGCTTTGCAAGCCAATCACAAAAAAGAGTATTAAGGATTGGCAACAAATATTGATGTTTCAAGTGACACCAAATCCCAATAAAGAACAAAGGGATAAAATCAATTATTCTTACATTCAAAAGCATTCGATCCATTGCACTCCAGTAGAAATCTCCCTAGTTGCTTGTTCCAATTAATGAGTGCTATTAATAAACTCCCTGACCAGCCTAACTTCGGGACCAGTTACTTGAACTGAACCTTCATGTCAGCAGGATCTGCATAACAACAGAGAAGTAAACACTGAGGTATATCGAACTCTCACAGATGCTCCTGCAGTACTTAGAATCTGAAGGTTTGATAAATAACCCTGACAAGTCACGTTTCTGCTGAATAGCTAGCTATTAATGTGTTTTTGCTTTGAGCAGGCCATAAGGAAAAATGCTTTGCTGTTGTAAAATTGACAGATGCGGGTACCATTTGATCCAACAGTTGGGACTTTAAACTGGCAAGAGGTTTGTATTATTATTTCCAAAGTAAACATCACAAAGAGATTTATCTTGATTTGAGACTAAATGATCCCATGCATTCACTTGCAATGTGTATGATTTGGGAGGTATAAGCTGTGGCATTTAGATTATTTACAATTCTTTTTGGGATTTTTGACAAAAGTTTAAAGACTTGCAGTTGATAAGAAGTAAACTTGAAGGAAGAAATAGTAGCTTAAAAGTGGAGAAGAGATGTTGCATTTTGGAATGGCAAACCAGGGCAAGACTTATACCCTTATAATGGTAAGGACCCTGGGGAGTATTGTCAAACAAAGGGGTGCAGGTTCATAGTTCCTTGAAGGTGGAGTCTCAGGTAAACAGGATGGTGTAGAAGGCATTTGATACACTTTCTATTATTGGTCAGTGCATTGAGTACAGGAGTTGGAACGTCATGTTGCATTGTACATGACATTGGTGAGGCCATTTTTAGCATATTGCATTCAATTCTGATCTCTCCGCTCTTGGAAAGCATAAAGACTGAGAGGCTTTAGAAAGGATTTACAATGGCGTTCCTGGGATTGGAAGGTTTGAGGGGTAGGGAGAGGCTGAATAGGCTGGGACTCTTTTCCCTGGAGTGTCAGAGGCTGAGGGGTGGCTTTAAAGAAGTTTATAAACATCATGAGGAGCCTGGATAAGGGATGTAGCCCAGGTCTTTTTCCCAGTGTAGGGGAGCCTAAAACTTAAGGGCACAGGTTTAAGGTGAGAGGGGAAAGATTTAAGAGACCCAACAGACAACTTCTTCACACAGAGGGTGGTGCGTGTATGGAATGAGCTGCCAGAGGAAGTGGTGGGGGCTGGTACAATTACAACATTTCAAAGGCACCTGGATGGGTACATGAATAGGAAGGGTTTAGAGGACACAGGCCACATGCTGGCAAGTGGGATTGGACCAGTTTAGGATATCTGGTCAGCATCGATGAGTTAGACCATTGGGTCTGTTTCCATTCTGCACAACTATAATTGAATGGCTCTATGAGTTAAAATTATCCCTGTTCAACAGCAATATCTATTTTGCCATAGATTGTCTAATTTCTGTTTTAATGCTGTTTGTGAAAACTTGTGCACAAATTGACCATGAAATGACATAATGGTAATGTCACTAAACTGGTAATTTTGAACCATCAGTAAATGCTCTGGGATGTGGATTTGAATTCCACCATGGCAGAGTGTGAAATTTGAATTTGCTAAAAATTGAACATACAGAGCTAGGAAATAGTAGTCACATTAAAAATGCGATAAAACCTTACCTGATTCACTAATGTCCTTCAGAGAAGGAAATCTGCCATCCTTATCTGGTCTGGCCTACATGTGACTAACTCTTCATTGCTTAGTCGGGGATGGACAATAAGTTCTGGCCTAGGTAATGCATGATATGCCACAACAAACAAATAAAGAAAAATTGGCTGATGCATGTTTTAATATACCACAACGACGGCACTACAGAAGCATTCACAAAGCCATTACAGATACAAGCCAAATTTGCCCTAAAGACCTTTAATGATTTTTAGAAGTGTTCTCCTATCTTTCTTCATCTAAACCCATCAACATAATTTTTTTCTCTCACCTGTGGCAGTATGTAATTGGTCACATGCAATGACCTAAGTTATCAATTTGATTCTGAGACATACTAAGAAATGTCAGAATCATTTTCTGTATACCAGACAGTCCCAAAGGCAGGTACAGTAACAAGAAACATCTTACAGCTCTCCTGCGTGATGCAACCAAAAATCATCAGTCAAGGGACCTTTTTCACGGTTCGTCAAGTTCTGCCAAGTTGGGGATCAATTGAACATTTACAATTCAGCATTCCTGATTGGCCAGTGTTTTTGCAAGTTTTTGACAGATATTAAGAAACAGAATTTCCAGAAGAGGATAAGTGGAAAATGGCAGAGATTGTGGGCACAAAATCCACATTCGATGCTGAACTCCTGATTTCCCCACCTCAAGGCTCCAGAAATCTACAAAATAAGTGTTTGAAAGAAGGAAAACCTAAAAGCTTATTTCTGTAAGCTTGATAAAATCAGACTCCAAATGTTTTAGCACCACTCATGCTCTCAGATGATTTTATAAGTTTGTAACACATTGGATGTTTGAGATATAGTAAGAAGAGGAAATGAGGTCACATGTCAGTACTGCGATGACGTTAGCTAACCAAATTGTCTTAATATCCTGGAATGCACCACATGGTTCCATATGAAGAATTTTAACTTGTGACTTGCACTCTAAAAACAAGCAATTAATGCTTACTGGAGTTTCATAACCATTTAACCACTGAAGGCTAGGCCGGGGAAATCTGTGTCATGCCTAACTTGGTTTAATTGCTAACTCATTACTGTTGCATGGCATTTAGCACAAGGCTGATACTCAAGTGATTAATCAATATCATTGTGTCATTGTCAGGGGATTGAAAATTTGGTATCGCTATAGGACCATACCTCTTTTCAAAGATCACAGCAGTCTTTATAAGTATTCCTTGTTACTAATAAACATAAAACCGCAGCTCTCACCTCTCTAATTAGATTCAAAGTAAAGCTACAGCAAAATACCAAATGTTCTTCAAACTGGCAGATATCCCACAGTGAACAGAACAGTGTGGAAAATAACCAATTCATTTGCAAATAAAAAATGTTGGATGAGACACAAGCATTCAGGAAATACTGAAAGCACAAAGTAAGAATGCAAAAAAAAGTAGATATTTTATGCAATCCCACAAGTTGAGTTTGGTTGTGGGGTGTTTGGGGAAGGGGTTGCTCTCCCAAATCCACAGGAATTAAAGTTGATGGTGGAAAGGCATTTGGAATGTTCCTAGGAAGGAAATGAATGTCCAACTGATGCCTTCATTGCTCAGGCCACCTCACGTCAGGCAGTACTCTCACTATAGGAGGACCAGGACCTGTGGTGTTTGCTTGTCATCTGCTGCATGCCTATGTCCCTCAGCCAAAGTGCCTGCTCAAAGTGCCTGTCAGCAAGAGCTAGAGCCAGTCTCCCTACACCCACCCACGTCACACTGTCGATCTCTTCGTGCCTCATTTACCTCTGACTGGGGTTGCTTCGCAAACTTGGACCTTCATAGGTCAATTTCCCTCAGCAACGACTGACTCCCTGAGAGGGCCGCTCGTTTCCGGACCCTGGTATGTCACATCAGTGGCCTCTGAACTGCCTGATTGGCATTTAACAACACTGAAGGAGTCAGTGAGGGTCTCTTACCAACTCTGCAGCCCAAATCCAAACTCTCTTTTACCTGTACAGAACTCTCCCCTGTGTATTTAAACAGGCACCACTAGTACTGATTGTCATTGAAGTGAACATTGCCATTCTCAAGAACAGTTAGGGACAGGGAATAAACATGATATCCATTTGGGATTATGGCCGGCATGGACTGGTAGGACTGATGGGTCTCTTTCCTTGCTGCATGACCCTATGACTCTATAATTAGGAGCAGGACTAGGCCACTCAGTCCCTCGAGTTTGCTCTGCTGTTCAGTAAGGCCACGGTTGATCTGACTACTCTGCTTTCCTGCTTACTTTAGGAAATCTTTTCTTATTAAGAATCTATCTCGTACTGCCTTAAAAATATTCAATAATCCGTTTCCATCACCTGTAGAGAACAGGAGTTCTAAAGACTCATATGAATGAGTAAATTAAATGTGTTTCTGTTATTTTAACAACATACATTTCTAAGCTTTGAGCAGAGTCTTTTCAGATATCTTCATGTGTGAACCAGAGTTTCATTTGAACAAATGAATGAACTTTTTTTTACTGCAGCATAGCAATTTGAGGGATGATCTTGTAGAGGTTTATAAAATCATGTAGGGTAGAGATAAGGTGAAGATCTTTTCCCTAGGATGGAGGAATTCAATACTAGAGGCGTAGGTTTAAGGTGACAAGAGAAAGATTTAAAAAAGACATGAGGGGCATTTTTTTTTAACGCAAAGAGTGGCTCATGTGTGAAGTGAACTTCCAGAGGAAGTGGTGGATGTGGGTACAGTCACAACATTTAAAAGACATTTGGATAAGTATGTGAACGAGAATTGTTTGGAGGGATACGAGTGAAGTGCAGGCAGGTGGGGCTAATTTGGTTTGGGATTATGGCCGGCATGGGCTGGTTGGACTGATGGGTCTCTTTCCTTGCTGCATGACCCTATGACTCTATAATTAGGAGCAGGACTAGGCAACTCAGTCCCTCGAGTTTGCTCTGCTGTTCAGTAAGGCCATGGTTGATCTGACTACTCTGCTTTCCTGCTTACTTTAGGAAATCTTTTCTTATTAAGAATCTATCTCGTACTGCCTTAAAAATATTCAATAATCCGTTTCCATCACCTGTAGAGAACAGGAGTTCTAAAGACTCATGACCATTTGTGAGATCAAAAAAGTTGCCTTATTTTCATTTTAAAGAGCAATCTCTAGGTTTTAAAGAGTGACCCCCTGGCTCTAGACTCTCCCACAAGATGAAACATCATCGCTACATCCACCCTGTTGAGACCCCTCGGGATCTTATATGTTTTAATAAGTCACTCCTAACTTTTCTGAACCCAGCAGACATGAGCCCAAGTCTGTCCTACATTTCCTCATTTCAGGCATTAATAATATATGAAACCTTCTCTGTACTGTTTCCAATGCATACATAGATCAAAATGGGAATTCTGAGGGACATCTTATTATTTCCAAGAAGATGAAAAGGCAAATGATTGAGATGTACTCAGATAAGCTGTTTGCACCCATGCATCCATATCTACTGAGGTGCACGTCACTCGATACATCAAATTAAAAGTATCTTTGGGGGTTATAAATTGATCAGAAAAGTCATTAGAAGTGTAGAATCTTTGGAGCACCCACATCGAGATATCCTTCACTGCAAAAATAACTGCCATTGGCTGAGATGCTCCCTCGCAGTGGTTGAATTTTTGTACAAGAACAGAAATTGCTGCAAAAGCTCAGAAGGTCTGGCAACACCTGTGAAGAGAATTCAGAGTTCTCAGAGTTGGAGTTCTGAGAAAGAGTCAAAAGACCCGAAACATCAACTCTGATTTCTCTTCACAGATGTTGCCTGGTCTGCTGAGCTTTTCCAGCAACTTCAGCCTCTGTTTCTGATTTACAGCACCCATGGGTCTTGCAGTTTTTACCTAAATGTTTGTTCCTTGCTCGTTTCAAAATTATAGTAATGTCAAAGTTCATAAGTAATGTCATCAACAGCTGTCAATTTCACAGTTCACAGACTTTTCAAGGCCATTACAGCATAAAAGGTAGGAACAGAAGTAGGCCATTCAGCCCATCGAGTCTGCACCACAATTCAATGAGATCATGATTAATCAACTCCACTTTGCTGCCTTGTCCTCATGACCCTCAATATCCTTACTGATTAAAAATCTGTCCATACCAGCCTTGAATAGATTTAATAACTGAGCCCCTCCAGTAAAGAATTCTACAATTTCATTAGCCACTGTGGGAAGAAATTCCACCCCATCTCTGACTCATTCTGAGATGATGCTGTCATGTTCTACACTCTCCCACAAGGGTAAACAACCTCTCCACATCTACACTGTTAGGTTCCCTCAGAATCTTCTAGATTTTAATTAGGTTGTCTCTCATTCTTCTAAACCCCAATCTACCCAACCTCTCCTCAGAAGACAATCCGCCTGTACTTGGTATGAGTCTCATGAACATTCCGTGGACTGCCTCCAATGCTTGAATTCTTTCTCAATTAAGGGGACCAAAACTATTCACAGTATTCCAGCCAGTGTAGATTTGGAAAAACCTCCCTACTTTAATACTCCATTCCCTTTGAAATAAAGGTCAATATTGCATTTGCCTTGTCCATTACCAATTAAACTTACAATGTTATAACAAGGTGTAGAGCTGGATGAACACAGCAGGCCAGGCAGCATCAGAGGAACAGGAAAGCTGACGTTTCAGGTTTGAACGCTTCTTCAGAAATCAGACCTGAAGTGTCGGCAGTTCCTACTATCTCAAGCTTACAATGTTAGGTCTCTTTTGAGATTTATACACATGGACTCCCAAATTCATCTGTGCTGTTTCTTCCTGTAGTCTTTCTCCGTTGACACATTATTCAGCTCCTCTTAAGCAAGTGATTATCAAGAAGGTATCCTTTTTCTTCTGAACCCAAACGTTGCTACCAATAATCTAAATCAGAATAAGAATGTATTGCATTTTCTCCATACGACAGGATTCTTAAATTGCAGAACAGTATCAGTAGCACCTATAGAGCCCTTACACTCACAAACAGCAATAGCAGGACTTATAAACTTACCCAATTCAGGACCAATTTCCTGAAATAGTGAAAGAGAAGGAGATTCGTCACCTATGTCCAATGGTTCCCTGTGGACCCCTATCTACAGAAATTTAGAAATCAGAAAATGGGAGATGGTAACCATGAGATATTCAACAACTCCACTGGGAGCAAAGCTTTTAATAAATTGACAACAAACTTATTGACAGATTTTTTTTCCAATTTTACAGCTTGCCTTGAGTTTTATTTATATCCTGCTTTTAAAAATGATTTAAAATCTAAATTAAACTACTTTGTTCAGAAGTGAATCAAGATATTCAGCTAAAAGAAAATGAAAGAATACTTTAGAACTATTACTTTTCTAATTTTCTTATCTGTTGATGGATTGTCAGTTTGAAAATTACCTTAATGTATGTAAAGTAATAGATTTTAAAGGATTTCTCTCATCTTACTTCTTTTTACAAAAAGCGTTTCAGTAGTGAGTCATGAAATCAGTGACTCATACTGAAGACAGAGAAATGCCCAACATTACCAAGAAACTAGCCCTTTATTTATTGTTTGCAATTCATGAATACGTGAGAAAATTAGATACATATCCAAAAGAATAACATCTTAGCTGAGGTAGTTGCAGAAATGTAACAATTAGCCTCAATTTTATTGTTTTACAAAACAGAAAATAAAGCCAGGGTATGCAGGGACATTGGTCTGGAGTGAGCACCTGCTGGCTTTCTGGTTTTTACTTGTTTTCTTTCCCAAGTTTTTTCCAACACCACCAAAACAAGCAAAGGAAAATTATTTAGGGCTTTTCTGAAAACATTAGCAGCAATTTTAAAAATGTGCCTGAACTGTACGTGACTGAAATCCATTTTCATTCACCCCAGGACATCTTTATGTTACAGCAACTAAAAGGGATAATTCCTTGGAATAGGATTATCATAAAATAAATCAAATTATTTAAAAAATATCTATCCAGGTGCCATTTTAGGCCTGAGATGTTACCCTCAGTTTGGATGATGATGGCGTAGTTGTCACATCACTAGAGAATTTAGGCTTAAACCCTCAGATTAAAAATTCAAATTTCACTGTAACAGAAGATTAAATTTAAATTCAATTAACTAAAATTGGGAATTACAAAATAATCTGAATAATGATGACCATGAGCCTATTGTCATAAAGTTTCATCTGGTTCACTCATAACTTTTAGGGAAGGAAATCTGGTATTCTTACATGGTCTGGCATACACGTGGCTTCACACCAACAACAATCTGATTGGCTCTTAACTACTATCTGAAATTTTCTACTAAATTGCTCAATTCAAGGGCAATTAGGGGCAGGCAGTAAATGCCAGTGATGCCCCACACCCCCAGAATGAATTACAAATTGACAAAACCTGAAATTAAAGAAACAACTTTAAAAAATGTAGCCCCCATCATCAGCCCTTTGTCAATAAGAAATTGCATGTGAAGAAGTAATTTTATTGTTGCATAGGCAAATGTGGCAATCTGTTTTGTAGAAAAATCTTCAGACTCGAGTTTAAAAATCAAAAAAAAAAGTTACAGCGGTACAAAACAGCAATTAGGTCACCAGGTTGTGGTTTTTTTAAATGTAAGCCCCCTGATGGCATTGCCCCTTTCCTACTCATTTCCCTGGCACTTTTATGAAATTATTCAAATTGAAAACGAAAATACTGGAAGCATTCAGCAGGTCAGGTATCATCTGCAGCAGGAGAAATTTAGGTCTATATCTTTTTGTCTGGATACTATGGGTTCAGCATATTGTTGCCACATTGAATCCTTTATGGGTGACTTTGCCCAAAGTCTTCTGAATATCCAAATAAACCACATCTACTAGTTCTCACTCATCAACTCTACCAGTCACATTCTCAAAGAATTCCAGTAGGTTTATCCAGCATGATTTTACTTTTGTAAATCCATGCTGACTGTGTCTGGTTCTATCACTGTTTTCGAAATGCTGCACTATAAAATCCTCAATAATGGACTCTAGCATATGCCCCACTACCTATGTCAGATTCACTGTTCGATAATTCATGTTTTCTCTCTATTTACTTTTTTAAATAGTGGGGTTACATTAGCTATCCTCCAATTTGTTGGAACTGTTCCAGAGTCTGAAGAATTTTGGAAGATGACTTGATCACCAATGCATTCTTATTTCTATGGTCACTTCCTGAAGTACTCTAGGATGTAGATTATCAGGTCCTGGGGATTTATGAGCCTTCAATCCCATCACTTTCGTGAACAACATTTCTCTGCAGATTTGCTTCAGTTCCTCTTCCCCACCACTGAACCATGCATTCCCCACCATTTGTGTCCACTCTTATGAAAACAGGAACAATGCATGAACTTAGTTTTCTGATTTACAGCTTATACAGTTCTTTCAGTTTTCATGAAATTAGTTTGTTAGCCATTCCTTTGATCCCCATTGTAAATTCCTCATTTCTGATTATAAATGACCTCATTAGTTTCATCAATCTCTTTCTCTTTACATACCTATTGTAACATTGACAGTCAGTTCTTATGTTCCCTGCAACTTAGTCACATCCAATGTTTTCCCATCCTTAATCAATCTCTTGGTCCTCCTGTGCTGACTTCTGAACTGTTCCCAATCCTCAGGTCTATTGCTTTTACTTGCAAATTTGTACACTTCTTTCTTGCATCTAATTCCATCTCTAATTCCTTTTTACTTTGGGCCTTAATGTTTAATAGGTGACTGGCCAATCAGTTTCCAACATTCAAAATTTTAACTTACATTCAAGCCAATAATGACAGTTCATTTGTTATCACTAGTACTGTGCTCCAAAGACAATAACACATGTACAGTCCGCTTTTGAACCTGAGTAATTTGAGTCTTTCATAAAGACAAATTTCATGTCAAAAAGAATACATCAGAGTGCAACTACGTTTTGCCACACATTAAACGTGAAGCATATTTAACTCTTTTTATTGGTCTTCAGCCAAAATCTGTTTGGCCATCTATGTTGGTCCTTAATTTTTAATGCTTCAAACAGTCTTCCTGGTGGTGTTGGACTGGGGTGGACAAGGTCAGAAGTCACATGACGCCAAGTTATAGTCCAACAGGTTTAATTGAAATCATAAGCTTTCAGAGCGCTGCTTCTTCTCCAGGCAGAAAGGCATGAATCAGCTAAATCAACTCAGAGGTCTTCTTTTAATTTGGTCACAGAGAGAGACACTATTCATTCAGGTGGATACAAAAGATGGAAGTGTACTATTTAAAAAAAGGCAAGAGAGTGCTTATAACATTTATGGTCAACATTTACAGCACCTACAACAGATGACCTGGTCATTTATGTCAGTGCTGATTGTATGACCTTGCTATATACAAGTTAGCCGCTGCATTCTCTCGAACAAGGGCACATTCTTTCATTCCAAATTCTCAGTGTTGAATCACTGGTGTCCACAATATAACTCAGGTTCTCGAATCCACAATTCCTCTGACAGCAGGTCCTGATTGGGACTGTTGAGATATGAATTTATTCTAAGCGTGAAAGGTTCACGCAAATAAATTAAATTAAAATACTACAAAAATTTGATTGTTCAGAGATGTTTCCAGTTTTGTAACAGTCTTCACTGTGAAATAGTGCTGCAGTCAAACATCAAACCCCGCAAAACAAAACAAATTACATCTGTCTTTTCTCCTTCTTGTTTAAGAAATGGCTTGTTGATTGTTGTGGTATTTGTGGATGGAAACTTGCTGCTTCATTAAGCCTTTCAAAACCATTGTCTTATATGAAAACTATTTTATCACCATGATATCCTTTTATATTAACGTTATAAAATTTCATTAAGGCAGACAATCCTTCCTCTCACTGAAAAAAAGCACAAATGCAAATTTCCTCTGCACTCAAATAGAGAACAATTGGCCAGAAAACTGACGTTTTGCAGGGTGTTATTGATAAACATGTGCAAAACTCACTTCTGACAATATTAAGATTTTCAGAGGGAATATCTTTCAAATGTCGCCACAGCAAAAAGAGACATTCATATTATAGAGGGGTTTTACGTCAGAGAAAATGTGAGCAAAGAGTTCTTTAGGGTACATCGCTGTGACTGTGAGCAGGAAACTCAGCATCACAGGATTGGGGATGTTACCCATAAACTAAAATGTCCCAGTAGATAATTTAACTTGATTCTCAAGACAAACCTATTTTCATCAGTAGCTGACTCATCGCATGGAGTGAGGTGATTAAAACTACATTACAGTGGATTTTTTTTATTTGTTCATGAGATGTGGGTGTCCTGTCCAAATCCAGCGTTTATTACCAATCTATGATTGCCTTGAGAAGGTGGTGGTGAGCCACTGGAATTCTTGTGGTGTAGGTGCACTCATAGTTCTGTTAGGGAGTTCTGGGATTTTAACCCAAGGACACTGAAGGAACTGTGATATCCTTCCAAGTCAGGATGGTGTGTGGCTTGCTAGAAGGTAGTGAATCTGCTGCTGTTGCTCTTCCAGGTAATACATGTGGAAGTGAAATGTGCAGTTGAAGGAGGTTTGGTTGCTGCCTGTTTGAGAATAGACTATCCACCAATATCCATTCCCAGCTCTCCAACTCCCACATCCTCACACACTGCTTTCGACAAGGATTCAATGCCATTTTCCCAATTCCTCCATTTCAGTCACATCTACTCTGATGAAATCTGAACACCCATAGATTAGGTGAAAAAAAACAATGCCACAAGATAAAAACTGAAAGAACTGCAGATGCTGTAAATCAGGAACAAAAACAAAGTTGCTGGAAAAGCCCAGCAGGTCTGACAGCATCTGTGAGAGAAAAAACAGAGTTAACGCTTCGGGTCCAGTGACCCTTCCTCAGAACTGTTCTGAGGAAGGGTCACCGGACCCAAAACGTTAACCTCTGTTATTTTCCTTCACAGAGGCTGCCAGATCTGCTGGGCTTTTCCAGCAACTTTGTTAATGCCACAAAGTATGTATAAGGAGAACTCAAACAATGGAAGCACTATTAACAACACTACAATTGATAAAGACTTATGCTACAAACACAGGACCAATTTATACTTCCCTCCCTCAATAGCTCCCTTATACATGATGGGAATCTAAAAGGTTTGTTTGCTTTTTCTGGGACCAAATCTAAAGGTATGCCACAGCCGTCTAGAAATTACTTTGATTTCTCCTCAGTGTCCCAGCCATTCTCTGAGATATGAAATGTTCTTGGTAATCTGTCCATTGATTTTTGGCAAAATGATCTCCCAAATTCTTTTAAACACCTCATAATTGAATTTTTCAACTTAAAGTTAAGCTTCACGACACTCATACTTCATGGGCCTTTTGCTCCTACAGCAGCGATGCAGTCCTTGGCAGACTGTCCCTCTCTCTGACTGGTGAACTCAGGGTTCACACCAACTATCTTAGGTACTTCCAGCTTTGACACCAAGCACTTGCTGGAAAAATCTCACAGGCAATTTCCAAGGATTCCAACTAAGGCTTGACCCTGAATTTCTCATCTCCATGGTAATGAAGATTAGCTGAGGTAGCCAATAGATTTTTAAATAAATTCACTTTTAGTATCAAAATCAAACCTTTTGAGTCTGGGACCCAGCGGAATAACAGCTAACGGCTTCATAATTTCACCCTCCCATCTCTGACCTCTTATGTACATATAAAACTCTTTGAATTTTCATTATCTGAGATATTCCAGCAATTCAAAAGTGAGCATTTAATGTACTTAGCCCTTACTAATATAATCTTCCCAAAACTAAAAATGATATCTAAAACAATTGGGATGTACAAAGTTATGAAGGCTGTAGGCAGTTTCTTCTTGATGGAGGAATCATTGACCATGGACATAGACTTAAGATAAGGAGCAGAAGGTTTATAGGGGATTTGAGGAAAATCTTTTCACCCTGAGAGTGGTAGTAATCCGGATCTCACAGCCTGTAAGGACAGTAGAGACAGAAATCTTCATCACATCTAAGAAGCATTTAGATGTGCACTTACCATGTAAAAGTGTACAAGGCTTTGAGCCAAGTGCTGGAAAATGGGATGACAGTAGTTAAGTGAGAGAGATAATGGGAACTGCAGATGCTGGAGAATCCAAGACAACAAAGTGTGAAGCTGGATGAACACAGCAGGCCAAGCAGCATCTCAGGAGCACAAAAGCTGACATTTCGGGCCTAGAATAGTTCAGTGTCTGTTTTCGACCAGCGTAGACCCAATGGTCCAACGAGCCTTTTCCTGCGGTGTATATCTCTATGACACCATAATATGAATATAAGCCATAAACAAGGTGAACAGTATGGAAAAGATAACAAAACCTATTGGTAATGTTAGACTTGAAGTTACATGACTAGATTGACTGGGATTACTTTAAGTGAGCTGAAGGTTATGAATGACACTTTCAAAATATACCAGGTAAGATGTTACCTGAAGCTTTGATCTAACATTGTGGCACAATGCCCAAAGTCTATTATTCCAATTTAGGAACTCAACGAAGACCCTTCAAAGAAGCTTATAGAAGTTTTGAAGTGATTTATACATCACAATAAGTAGAATATGTAGCTTTTAATCACTAGCTTCAAAGCCTTAACGTAATTATTCTCCCAATTATGATAAGCATGGGTCGAATGTTATATCACAAAAGCATTCATAAATAGTGATCAAAAAAAATTGTCTGGATTACATTCTCCAAAAGACATAGATAATCAGCTAAAATTAGATCCCCAGGGAAACAAATTGGAGGGAAAATCATAGCCAAGTAAAATGACTTTAAATGTTTTTTTTGAGACTGTTTAATTGGAACGAGTGAGCAGTTTGCATTCAAAAGGTATTTTCAGGATTAAAACTTTTGACTGCTTTAGATGCACTTGGGGTAAAATGTATACTTTATACATACTTTATACTTATACACAGAGCACGAATTTCACTGCGATTTGTAATACAACACTAACACCAATTAATAGGAAAACATGAACTTGGTTTCTTCCAGCATCTCTCACCTCAGTTTCTGCTTTCAACAGTGCTGCATTAAATGGTTGTCAGCCAGGTCATTGCAGGTCAGGAAAGAAAATCAGACGGGATATTCTTACTCCTGTATGTATCCCAAACCACTGAAATATTTTTGAGGGGAGGCGATGGCCTCATGGTATTATTGTAGAACTGTTAATCCAGAGATGCAGATAACATTCTGAGGACCTGATTTCAAATCTCACCATAGCAGATGGCAGAATTTGAATTCAATAAAAAATATCTAGAATTAAGAATCTAATGATGATCGTGAATCCCTTGCCAATTGTTGGGAAAAAGCCCATCTGGTTCACTAATGTCCTTTAGGGAAGGAAACTACCATCCTTCTGTGATCTGGCCTACATGTGACTCCAGACCCACTGCACTGTGGTTCACTCTTAAGTGCCCTCTGGGCAGTCTGGAATGGGCAATAAATGTTGACAGTCCAGTCACATCCTCAGACTGTAGGTGAATGAAGGGAAATATTTATGATGGCATGGGAATACCACATCCCTTCTCTTGCCGTCTAAGATCCAGAAGATAACACCACTATGAAGGATGGGCTACATTACTGGGCTGATTTTTACCGCTTTCTTGGCCATCTGCATGTCATATCAAGTTTGATGAAGAAGTTCTGACTGTAAGATTGGTATGATTTCTTGCTGTATCTCAACAAACTTGCAGCTTTAATTGTCATTTGAACCCACATGATGAGGATCACATCCAATCTCTGCCCCATATTACCAAACACTTTTCCCCAAGCAACTTTTTGCCAGAACATAGAACAGTACAGCACAGTACAGACCTTTCGGCCCACGATGTTTTGCCAACCTATTATCCTACTCTAAGATCAAACTACCCTGCATACCCTCTATTTTACTATCATCCATGAGCCTATCCAAAAGTCGCTTAAATGTCCCGAAAGTATCTGACTCCACTAACACTGCCGGCAGTGCATTCCACGCACTCACCACTCTCTGTGTGAAGAACCTATCTCCGGCATCTGCCCTACACCTTCCCCCAATCACCTTAAAATTACACTCCCCGTAATAGTCATTTCCGCTCTGCCACTCACATGAGATTCCATAATTGACTGATATTCCAGTTCTTCTTATTGATTCACAGGATGTGGGCATCACTGGCCTGGCCAACATTTATTGCCCATCTCTAGTTGCCCAGAAGGCAGTTTAAGAGTTAGCCATTGCTGTGTCCTGGAGTCAAATGAAGGTCAGACCATTGAGAATGGGAGTTCCCTTATCTTAAGGACATCAGTGAACCAGATGTTGCTGGTGCCATATTTAAAAGGCTATTGTGCATCCAGACAAGCACTCTCAGTTCAGAGCTGCCCTTCCCCGTTCCTGACCTTTGCCCCAGAAATGGCAGATAGGGGGACACCTGCATCCTGCTTTGTGGGCAGGGCCCTGGAGGTCCTGCTGGACAGAGTGGGGAGAGGCAGGGTGTCTTTTACCCTGTGTGGGCAGAATCAGCTGTTACTCTGCTGTGTTTCATTGACCTAACCAATTCTGAGACAGATATGTTACTGGTAGAAAGTTGCATGCTGAAGGAATCATGCACAGGCCACATTTCAGGACACTTCTCAACATTTCAACACCCAGTGTGAGTGCTTAAAACACCTATTCCTCCCTTAGAAAGGAGGTTAAAATGAGGGGATTAAAAAAAAACAAATTTGCTGGAAAAGCTCAGCTGAAGAAGGGTCACCGGCCCCAAAACGTTAACTCTGTTTTCTCCTTCACAGAAGCTGCCAGACCTGCTGAGCTTTTCCAGCAACTTTGTTTTTGTTCCTGATTTGCAGCATCCGCAGATCTTTTGGTTTATAAAACGAGGAAATTTTGACTTCCTCAACGGGTGGATCAGATCTCTCACTCACTTGCAATGTGTGATTTTTCAAACTTGCCTGAGTGATCCCTCTTACTTTACAGCAACAAGTCCATTTAAACGCTGAGTGAAATCGACATTACTCACCTATATAATGTATCTCTGACATGTAGCACGGATTTCAGTGAGTGCAATAAAGTTGTCTCCACAATGTAGACCGGAGAAGAGCAAATTTATCAATGTTGGAAATCTGAAATATAGATGCAGAATTACTGGAAATGGCCATCAAATTAATTTGCATCAGAAACAAGAATAAGTTGCATTTATATGGCATTTTTAATGAAATAGGCCAAGATATATCACCAATAAGGTAATCAAACAAAATTTGACACTGAACTACAGAATGGCATGTGATAAGTCATTGGTCAGAGAGGTCAGTTTTAAGGAGCAGGGAAAAGTGGGCAAATGTGGAGATGTCAGGAGAGAATTCTGGAGTTTAGGGCCTTGATGCTACATTGAAATACATTGCTTACCTGTCCAGACACAACAGCAATAATCACAGACGGGAAAGGCAAAATGGATCGGAAATTGAAAGTGATTCCGGAGTGAAGGCAGTGGGCAGAAGGCCGGGAGTTGAGGTATGCAGAGGAGGACTGTACAGCTGGAACATTATATGTAGTTCGGGGTTTGTATTGTTTGCTCTGAACCGATAGCAACACTACAACTGAGAATTAACGTCTTAGAGATTAGATTTTAACTGCATTAAAGTGACCAAATTCTGGTCTAACATCAAGGCACATGACCTTTACTCTCCTAATTTTCAAAATTGAGACTTTAGAATTTGCCAATACTCTTCTGCTAACAATAACTCAAACAAAAAACCTGATGAAATAAAGTGCTCCCACAGAGTTTTTGATTAAAAGCACCACGTAGAGTGTAATTGTGACTGAATTATAATAGTGAAAGCTCTAGAAACATATTGATGTCCTGCAGAGACTTTCAGAAGTACTCTTATTGCATTTCACGAAAGAGAACAACAGGAGCAGAATCCTGTGTCTTTGTGATTGTTTTAATTGTTTACATGAAACTGTTGTTCTTATAATTTTCTATTCTTGGTGAGTAAGATAAATAAATTATTCATTTTTGCTTATTTTCTTGTTTAGCTGCTCAAGAGTAAAGAGCTATTAATTGACTCATTCAGAACATGAGAAACATCATGTGCCTGAGGTAAGTAAGTCACATTGTTCTCAGCCAATACTGTTACATAAATAAACAGGGTTATAAACTCGGTACAAACATAAACGGTACAAACCAAATACTGGGAGATAAATTTAATTTAATCTTTGGCTTCATTCTCCTCCACTTCCCCATATTTACAGTGATTTGTTGCTGCATTGGGTGAGAGAGCTGGAAGAAGTGCCAATATAAGTAGGTCCTATTGCTGAAGATAAGATACAGGACCTGGATGGAGCCCAGTTGTGATCAATGATCTAAATTGAAGCAGACCTGTATTGTTTATATCATGTACAATCTGTGATTATTGCTGTTGCGTCTGGATGGGGAGCTATGCACATCTCACTATTATACACAAACTGTCTTGAGATAGAAGTCAATTTCCCATTATCATTTTAGATTATCTTTTGTACCAGTACATCTGTTTGTAGTGATTTTTGTGTCAAGACTGCTCGTAGCACCACAGCATGCTGGGAGTATTCTCAGATCTAAAGTGGGTGTTGTCATATTTCCCCAGAGTGAGCTGATTTGCCACAGTTTGCAATTCACGTATATCGCTGACACAACTTTATTCTTGCAGCATCTGTGAAAGAGAAAACAGAGCTAATTTTTCGGGCCCGGGGACCCTCCCTCAGAACTCTGTTTTGTCCTTCAAGGATGCTGCCAGTCCAGCTGAGCTTTTGCAGCAACTTTGTTTTTGCTCCTGATTTACAGCATCCACAGTTCTTTCAGTTTTTGCATTTTTATTCTTCTTCTCTTTCCAGCTGCGCAACTCACTTATCCTCTTAACCCGGTGTCAACTGAAAACTTGCATTTTTTAAAATCTTTCATGAGATATGGGTGCCGCTGGCTGGGCTGGCATTTATTGCCCATCCCTAATAGCCAGAGGGCAGTTGAGAAACAACAACACATTGCTGTGGGTCTGGAGTAACATGCAGGCCAGATAAGGATGGCAGCTTCCTTCCCTGCAGGACATTAACGAACCAGATGGGTTCTTCCAAAAATCACCATTGCTTTCATGGGCGTCGTGAGACTCTTAAGTCCAGATTTTTTATTGAATTCAATTTCTACCACCTGCTGTGACGGCAGTCAAACCTGGGTCCCCAGAATATGAGATAACAAAGTGTGGAGCTGGATGAACACAGCAGGCCAGGCAGCATCTTAGAAGCAGAAAAGCTGAGTTTGGGCCTAGACCCTTCATCAGAAAGGGTCTAGGCCCGAAACATCAGCTTTTGTGCTCCTAAGATGCTGCTTGGCCTGCTGTGTTCGTCCAGCTCTACGCTTTGTTATCTCGGATTCTCCAGCATCTGCAGTTCCTATTATCCCCAGAATATGATCTGGGTTTGTGGATTAATAGTCCAGTGATAATACCAAAGGTCATCACCACCCCACATCACACATCATGTTTAATAGAGTCATAGAGATGAATAGTTCAGATACAGACCCTTCGTTCCAACTCATCCATGCTGACCGGAAATCCTAATCTGATCTAATCCCATTTGCCAGCATTTGACTTGTATCCCTCTAAATCCTTCCCATTCATTTATGCATCCAGATGCATTTTCAATGTTGTTATTGTACTAATCCCCACCACTTCCTCTGGCAGCTCATTCCATACATGCACCACCCTCTGCATGAAAATTCTGCCTCTTAACTCCCTTTTAAGTTTTTCTCCTCTCACCTTTAACCCTTGCCCTCGGGTGTTGGACTCCCTGATCCTGGGGGAAAGGCCCTATCTGTGCCTTTCATGATTTTATAAGGGTCTATAAAGTCAGCCCTCAGTCTTCACTGCTCCAGAGAAAATGTCTACATAGAGTGAAAATTTGTGACTGATGACCAAATACAAAGCTGCGGAAAAAGCTCAGCAGGTCTGGTGGCATCTGCGAATGAGCAAAAAGAGTTAATGTTTCAGGTCCAGTGACCCTTCCTTGGAAGGTTCTAAGGTAGGGTCACCGAACCCGAAATGTCAACTCGGTTTTTTTCCTGCACAGATGCCACTAGACCTGCAGAGCTTCTCCAGCAACTTTGTTTTTGTTCCTGATTTACAGCATCCGCAGCTTTTTTGGCTTTTACTCATGCCCAAGTCCCTGGGAATCACTTGTTGTCACATTTCACCAATGTGATTTTTGTAATTTGCTCACAGATGTGAGAATCGCTGACTAGGCTAGAATTTATTGCCCATCCTTAATTACCCAGAAGGCCGTTAAGAGCTAATCACATTGCTGTGGGTCTGGAGTCACTTGTAGGCCAGACTAGGTAAGGATGGCAGATCTCCTTCCCTGAAGGATATTAGTGAACCAGATGGGTTTTCATGATAATCGACAATAATTACATGATCACTGTTAGGCTAGTTTTTAATTTCAGGTCATTAATAAATCCAAGTTTTAAACCATCTGTCATGATGGGATTCAAGCCCTTGTCCCCAGTGACATTACACGTATGCCACTGATTTCCCAAAAGGGAGACCAAAAACCTCTAGCTACCCTCCCTGTCTTCTTGATCCTAACTAATTACTAACCCATGTCACACAGCCATTTCAAATTCTTTTCAATCTCAATTTTGCTCACAATCTCATGCAGAATCTTCGAAAATATTTCAAGAAAACTTCAAGTATAAACAACATGCATTGATCTATCAATAACTTTTTTTTTAAAATGCCGGAGAAACTTAGACGAGCTGGCAGTAACTGTGAAGAGAGAAATGGAGCTACTATTTCATTCTAGTCTGCTTCAGAGTTCTCTCTCCACAGATGCTGCCAGACCAGCTGAGGTTATCCATCACATTTTGTTCTTTGTTCCAATTTCCAAAATTTGCAGTATTTTGCTTTTAATTGCATTGATCTATCTGATTACCATGCTGTGACAGTCCAATTAGATTAATTAAACGTGACCTGCCCTTGACAAAGCCACACTGACATACTGCTGTTGCTTTTCCAAAATCATTTTGTTCAGTCAGTCTGACTCTGACTAATGCATCTGCAGTTTGATTTCCAATTTATTTCAATGACAAGTTATTTTCTCCATTCTCTCCATATAGGAAATCCAATAACTTTCGCCCTTTCATTTTATTTTTAAATTCCATTTATCAATGATACTTGTTCTGTTCTTTCAATGTGAAAATTATTGTAAATTGTCCCAAATTACAAGTGAGAGACAGGAGGAACTGCAGATGCTGGAGAATCTGAGATAACAAGGTATAGAGCTGGATGAACACATCAGGCGAGGCAGCCTTCCTGATCCTCTGATGCTACTTGACCTGCTGTGTTCATCCAGCTCTATACCTTGTTATCCCAAATTACAAGTCCACCATTTCTTTACAATCCATTCTCAGCTCCTTTATATAATGGTTTTTCCATCATTAAACCCATCTGTTTTTATTAGGTTCATATTACTGTTTGCAAATCTCCTTTTCGTAGTTTATTCAGATAAAAAAGACCTGGCAAGTTTTTATCTTTGTTCTTTTTAACAGGTGGCACAGTGGCTCAATGGTTAGCACTGTTGCCTCACAGCACCAGGGACCCAAGTTCAATTCCACCCTCGGGCAACTGTCTGTGTGGAGTTTGCAGTTCACCCTCTGTCTGCATGGATTTCCTCTGGATGCTCCAGTTTCCTAGCACAGTCCAAAGATGTGCAGAGTAGGTAGGTGGGTTGGCTGTGCTAAATTGCCCATTGTGTTCAGGAATGTGCAGGTTAGGTAGGTTGTAGGTGAATGGGTCTAGGTGGGAAGCTCTGTGGGTCAGTGTAAACTTGTGGGGCCAAAGGGCCTGTTTCCACACTGTAGGCGTTCTAAACTACATTAGAGTATTACATCTTTTGCTAGTTCTTCACCTCTCCTAGTCTGCTACATTGCCACAGTTCTTTGAAGTTGCATAAAACTTTCCCTTCTTTATTTAATTTCTTAAATTTTTTAAAGTTTAATTAATGGGATATAGGCGATGCTGACTGGGCCAGTATTTATTGCCAATACCTAATTGACCTTGAGAAGTTGGGGTGAGCTGCCTTCTTGAACCGCTGCAATCTTTAGGTTGACCCACAGAGCTGTATGAGAGGGAATTCCAGGACTTTGACCCAGTGACGTGATGGATCAATGCTATAGTTCCAAGCCAGGAATTTAATGTAGAATTAAAATTAGAATTAGCTTTATTGTCATATGTACTCATCTGAGTATGACAAAAAGTTTATAAGTTCCCACTTACAGCCCCATGTTAGGCACAGAGTACTGAGGTACAATCCTTAGTTACTGAATAGTGAAATGAAGAAAAAGTTCCCTTACAGCCATATACTGTATAACCACAGGTCAGAAAAACAAGAAGCAAAGTTAAAATGACAAACATTAGTCTCTGTCCAAGGGCTCTCTGCAGCAGGGGAGCTCCGCCTGGTCTGACTGCTGGCTGCCACCATACTCTGCACTGGATCGCTCCAGCCACTGGTATTCCCACTGCCGGCCACTGAAGGCCAAATCTGCTTTGGAGGCTGGGAGTCAGAGGCTGGGGCCGGGTGTCCAAGGATGAGAGAAGGAAGGAGACATGTGGGGAAGAAAGAGAAAGAAGCAAAAGAACGGGCGGAGCAGAGGACCTTCAAGTGAAGCATCCCACTCCACCACCATCTTACCAAAAGTGTGGCAACGTGGAGGAGAACTTACAGAATTTAGTTTTCCCTTGCATCTCACGCTCTTATCCTTCTAGAGGGTACATTCCATTGGTAGTTTAGAAGGTGTTGAAAAATCCCTGCTGGATAACTGCAGTGCACCTTGGAGATGGCAAATAATGTTGCCTCTGTGAGTCAGTAGTAGAGGGAGCTGAAGGTGATGAATGCAGTACCAATCAGGTGGGCAACATTTTCTTGGGTTACCCATCCAGGTATGTTGAGTGCATTCCATCACACACCAAGCTTTACTCGGTTGACTCTCAGTTTTAGATATGCTGTTCACATGCCCTCCTGCATTCTCCATTGAACCAGGGATGATTCTCTGGCTTGATAGAACAGAATAAAATAGTAATTTATTGTCACCTGTATTTTCTATAAAATAAAGGCAGTGAAAAGTGTTTAAGTTGACATACCATGGTGCCTATGTTAATAACAGAAAGCATAGGTAAGAAAAAATTAGATAGATTAAGACAAAGTCCATTTTTGTTCAAAATTCATGGTATCAGTATTCAAGAAAAGGCAGTACTGTCACAGGACTGTCCTCAAAATGGGCCGCGAGACTCCGCAGAAACCACCACGAGGCCCACCTTGTCACTGAGGCCAGCTATCCACACTGCTTACCGTTCCGATGGACTCCCATGCTGTACCGCCGAAGATGCCAAAGCAGCCACAGCGGCCTTGAGGAACCACCATCGATACCCAAAACATGCCTTCTCCACCTTGCCAATGCCGCCTCTGCCATTGTAGCAGCCAAACCGGGCCCCCATACTTGCCTCCCTGCCGTTTTCTGTCAGAGTCCCCCTCCAGGCTCACCAGCCACTGCTACACTCTGGACGCCAACGAAGCCGCCTTGATACCATCTTCGGAACAGAGAAAGAATGGTAATGGAAAAATGGGGGATATGCTGGGTAATGAAGTTATGGACCATGAATGATGAGGAGAATGATGCTGATGGCCCAGTGTTTAGTTTCTTTATCTGTTTAAAACCTTTCCCAGTTGGCACAACAGGATGGAGGGTTTGCTCCCTCTCATTTTGGGACTTCATCATCTCAAGGACAGTGTGGGGGCCATCTGTCATGCACAGTTTCATATGACTCAGGTGAAATGGTAATGCGGCCTAGTAGGCTTTTGCTGGCTCCCTCACTACCTACGCCAGGCCCAGCCTCTCGCAGCTGTATTTGTTAGTGCTGCTGTTGAACTAAGCCACTGTTGGACATTGAAGTCTCCCATCCATAGTACATTCTGTGCCTTTGCCACCTCTAATGTTCATGCATCAGCAGAGGGAAATCAGGAGCTCACAAGCTGCAAGGGACTTCCTTTTCCATGTTTGACTTGAAGCCATGGGACTTGTCGACAACTGGTTACCTACCCCCTCCAATAGAGATTGTGCTTCTTGTGATATACACAGAGTTTGTGTGGTACCAAACACTTCTCAGATTTCTCACTGATTACAATTAACTTCTTTAACAACTCTGTTTGGTTTATTGTGGTTCATTTATTCTTATTGTGTCAAATATCACCCTAAAAAAAATTTGAATTGTGACTTTGATGAGAGTCACTATTTATACAATGTTCCCTAGCTGTTCAATTATTAACTATTTCTTGTTCATTACTCTAGAAAAGTGCAATTCCTCATTGGTTCTAGAAATCTATCCGAAATATCTTGAAAATTCATCACCTTTTCTCCTTGAGTTGTGCCGCCTTTATAAAAATGGGAGCCTCCTGTCAGAACCGTCACGCTTCTCTGAAATCCCTATTTGTTTCTCATGTAATCCAGCTTTCCTTCTTGCCTTGGCTTGTTAAACTGAAGTTAATCAGATGGAAAATGGACTGAGATCTGCAAATACAAAGCTCTCTCATTTAACACCCAACCTACATTACATCAGAATTTCCGTCAATTGACACAGTGACATCTTTGTGCCCCAGTTTCCATCATTTCTGCCACATCTGTGCTGATTTAAAATCAACCATATAAAATGAATGCTCAGGGCTGCTAGATGCTGTGAACCAAGCAACATAAAAATAGAACAGCCTAGGTACAATGTTTGATTTCAAGCATATTTCTTGGGAATTGAAAATAACAACACTCTCTGGAAGTAATATACAAGAAAGAACAAAATTACATTTATGTAGCCTCAAAGAGTTTCATGACCATTGAGCACCTTTTGAAGTGTAACCAATTTACAAATTAAAGGAATACAACAGACAATTGGTGCAGTAACAAAAATATATTGATTCAGATTTTGCAATATTGTGATTGCAAAGTTGCCATCATGACAGCTCAGAAATGCATTTGGAATGAACTTCCTGAGGGAGTGGTGGATGTGGGTATAATTAAAACGTTTAAAAGGCATTTTGATAAGTACATGAATAGGAAGGGCTCGGAGAGATATGGGCCAGCTACAGGCAGGTGGGGCTAATATAGTTTGGGATTATGCTCAGCATGGATTGGTTGCACCAAAGGATCTGTTTCCATGCTGTGTGACTCTTTGACTCTATAACACCTTCTGAAATCAACACATGCACAGACTGAAGTGGAAATTCCAAACTTGCTTCAGTGATTCTACCTTTCTCCAGAGGATGAACTGCTGAGGGTGCCGCCCCGCCAACCCGTCTTCAATCACTTAAAGGTCATTCAGCCAATTGAGAATATAACTCTTACACTTGTAGTATAATTATAAAAATCTGTGAGAAATTTACACCTTGATGGAAGCATGTAACTGCATTTTTAAAGAGACCCTTCAATTATAATTACTGCCGACGAATACCATTCCAAATTACAACTACTCACTGCATAGCAAGATCTTCTTCAAGTTGTTTTGGGTTCTTTTAAATTTGCAGCCTTTGGTTCTGACCCTTCTGCCAAAGGAAATAGCCACTATCTCTCACTGCTGTATCCAGACTCTTAACATTTTGTACCCTTCTCTCCAATCCATGAGGAAAACATTTACAGTCTCACCAACCTATTGACAGACGGACAGCCCCTAATGTTATAGAGTCGTAGAGTCATTCGGCATGGAAACAGCCCCTTAGGTGCAAACAGTCCATGTCCCTGAAGCCTTTCTCACAAATTCTGCAGTCTTTCTAAAACTTTCACCTTATTCCTGAAAGTGTAGCGCCCAGAACCATTGTATTGTTAATGAAAACCAAAAGAACCGTGGATGGTGTAAATCAGAGACAAAAAATAGAAATTGCTGGAAAAGTTCAGCAGGTCTGGCAGCATCTGTGGAGACAAATCAGAGTTAAAAAAAAAGCCCGTTTCTATCTCCTTCCCAAAAAAAAAGCCCGTTTCCATCTCCTTCCCAAAAAAAAAGCCCGTTTCCATCTCCTTCCCAAAAAAAAAAGCCCGTTTCTATCTCCTTCCCAAAGCCCGTTTCTATCTCCTTCCCAAAATCCACAAACCTGCCTGCCCTGGTCGACCCATCGTCTCAGCCTGCTCCTGCCCCACTGAACTCATCTCCACCTATCTGGACTCCATTTTCTCCCCTTTGGTCCAGGAACTCCCCACCTATGTCCGTGACACCACCCACGCCCTCCACCTCCTCCAGGACTTCCAATTCCCTGGCCCCCAACACCTCATATTCACCATGGACGTCCAGTCCCTGTACACCTGCATTCCGCATGGAGATGGCCTCAAGGCCCTCCGCTTCTTCCTGTCCCGCAGGCCCGACCAGGCCCCCTCCACCGACACTCTCATCCGCCTAGCGGAACTCGTCCTCACACTCAACAACTTCTCTTTTGACTCCTCCCACTTCCTACAGACTAAGGGGGTGGCCATGGGCACCCGCATGGGTCCCAGCTATGCCTGCCTCTTTGTAGGTTACGTGGAACAGTCCATCTTCCGCACCTACACAGGCCCCAAACCCCACCTCTTCCTCCGGTACATTGATGACTGTATTGGCGCCGCCTCTTGCTCCCCAGAGGAGCTCGAACAGTTCATCCACTTCACCAACACCTTCCACCCCAACCTTCAGTTCACCTGGGCCATCTCCAGCACATCCCTCACCTTCCTGGACCTCTCAGTCTCCATCTCAGGCAACCAGCTTGTAACTGATGTCCATTTCAAGCCCACCGACTCCCACAGCTACCTAGAATACACCTCCTCCCACCCACCCTCCTGCAAAAATTCCATCCCCTATTCCCAATTCCTCCGCCTCCGCCACATCTGCTCCCACGATAAGACATTCCACTCCCGCACATCCCAGATGTCCAAGTTCTTTAAGGACCGCAACTTTCCCCCCACGGTGATTGAGAACGCCCTTGACCGCGTCTCCCGCATTTCCCGCGACACATCCCTCACACCCCGCCCCCGCCACAACCGCCCCAAGAGGATCCCCCTCGTTCTCACACACCACCCTACCAACCTCCGGATACAACGCATTATCCTCCGACACTTCCGCCATTTACAATCCGGCCCCACCACCCAAGACATTTTTCCATCCCCTCCCCTGTCTGCTTTCCGGAGAGACCACTCTCTCCGTGACTCCCTTGTTTGCTCCACACTGCCCTCCAACCCCACCACACCCGGCACCTTCCCCTGCAACCGCAGGAAATGCTACACTTGTCCCCACACCTCCTCCCTCACCCCCATCCCAGGCCCCAAGATGACATTCCACATTAAGCAGAGGTTCACCTGCACATCTGCCAATGTGGTATACTGCATCCACTGTACCCGGTGCGGCTTCCTCTACATTGGGGAAACCAAGCGGAGGCTTGGGGACCGCTTTGCAGAACACCTCCGCTCAGTTCGCAACAAACAACTGCACCTCCCAGTCGCAAACCATTTCCACTCCCCCTCCCATTCTCTTGATGACATGTCCATCATGGGCCTCCTGCACTGCCACCATGATGCCACCCGAAGGTTGCAGGAACAGCAACTCATATTCCGCCTGGGAACCCTGCAGCCATATGGTATCAATGTGGACTTCACCAGTTTCAAAATCTCCCCTTCCCCCACTGCATCCCTAAACCAGCCCAGTTCATCCCCTCCCCCCACTGCACCACACAACCAGCCCAGCTCTTCCCCCCCACCCACTGCATCCCAAAACCAGTCCAACCTGTCTCTGCCTCCCTAACCGGTTCTTCCTCTCACCCATCCCTTCCTCCCACCCCAAGCCGCACCCCCAGCTACCTACTAACCTCATCCCACCTCCTTGACCTGTCCGTCTTCCCTGGACTGACCTATCCCCTCCCTACCTCCCCACCTACACCCTTTCCACCTATCTTCTTTACTCTCCATCTTCGGTCCGCCTCCCCCTCTCTCCCTATTTATTCCAGTTCCCTCCCCCCATCCCCCTCTCTGATGAAGGGTCTAGGCCCGAAACGTCAGCTTTTGTGCTCCTGAGATGCTGCTTGGCCTGCTGTGTTCATCCAGCCTCACATTTTATTATCTTGGAATCTCCAGCATCTGCAGTTCCCATTATCTTTAATGTTTTTGGGTTGAGTTCTGAGGAAGGGCCACTCAACCTGAAACATTAAATTCGATTTGTCCCCACAGATACTGCCAGCCCTGCTGAGTTATTTCTATTCCGGTCAGTCATTACATAGTTTGCTGTTAATACAAAACCAAAATGTTTTGGAATCTGGAAATCTGAAATAAAAGTAGCAACTGCAGGAAAGACTCAGCCAGTCTGGCAACATCTTTGGAGAGAGAAAAAGAGTTATAATTTCTGGTTATTAACTTTTTACCAGCTTCTCATATAAGTTCATTGTCATTGATCCGAACTATCGATTGTATTCTCAGGGACTGTCTGACCTGCTAAGTATTGCAACCACTTTCTGTTCTTATATTTTATGACACTTTTGTTAATAAGTCTGAATCATTATTTATATTCTGGTACCTGTTAAAATATGATCTGCCCATTTTTTTCTTGTGGGAAGTGGGCTGAACAATGCTTCACGCTAGAAAACCTCAAGTAGATTAAAAAGCAGACAACACATGCATAATTTAAAAGCATAGTTTCTATTCCTGCATCCCCATCTCTCTCACAAGCAGCCATTTAATGAGATGACACAGAATATTTAATGGCACAATGGCTTTCATCTGAAATTTGAGTGACAGAGGTATGAACAGCTGTCACTGAAGATGACATTTATCCCACTTCCCATCACCACCAATCCATTTTTTTTCTGAAAAATGGAGTGCTGGAATATTTTGACGTTTTATTCTTTTGAATTTGCAGAGAACTTGTGTTTATATTCACTTTTCTATAGCATTTACTGAAACACACGATCCTGACAAGGAAGTGTATCGCTGTTCCTTCACTATTATTAGGTCAGTGTAGAGTCTTAAAGTCAAACAGCACAGAAGCAGAACCTTTGGTCTATCTAGTCCATGCTGAATATAATCCCAAACTAAAGTAGTCCCACCTGCCCGCTCCTGGCCCATGTCCCCCCAAGCCTTTCCTATTCATGTATCCAAATGTCTTTTAGACATTGTAATTGTATCTGCATCCACCACTTCTTCAGGAAGCTTATTCCACATGCAAACCACCCTCTGTGTTAAAATTTTGCCTCTCATATCTTTTCTAAATCTTTCTCCCTGTGCAACCTCAACATGAAGCATCCCAACTCCTGTACTCAAAGGACTGAGCAATGAAGCAAACTGTCCATGTGTAACGCAAATTTCAAAGAATTTCAGGACTCTCTGTTCTACAAAACTACCCAAGGCCCTACCATTAATTGTGTAAGCTGTACCCTTGTTTGTTGTACCAAAATGCAATACCTCACATTTATCCAGATTGAACACCAACCCACCATTTTTCAGCCCATTGATCCATTTGATCAAGATCCCTTTGTAATGTCAGAAAACCTTCTTCACTGTCTACTATGTCACCAATTTTGGTGTCATCCACAAACTTATTAACCACAGAACATAGAACATAGAACAGTACAGCGCAGTACGGGTCCTTCAGCCCACAATGTTGTGCCAACCTAATATGTGACTAAGATCAATCTACTCTGCATACCCTTCATTTTACTATCCTAAATGTGCCTATCCAAGAGTCGCTTAAAAGTCTCTAAAGTATCTGACTCCACTACCACTGCCAGCAGCGCATTCCACACACCCGCCACTCTCTGTGTGAAGAACCTACCTCTGTATCTCCCCTATACCCTCCTCCAATCACCTTAAAATGATGCCCCCTTGTAATAGTCATTTCCGCCCTGGGAAAAAAGTCTCTGACTATCCATTCCATCTATGCCTCTCATGATCTTGTACACCTCTATCATGTCACCTCTCATCCTCCTTCACTCAATGAGAAAAACCTTAGCTCCCTCAACCTTTCCTCAAAAGACCTGCCCTCCAATCCAGGCAGCATCTCCTCTGCACCCTCTCTAAAACTTCCACAGCTTTCCTATAATGAGGTGACCAGAACTGAACACAATATTCCAAGTGCGGTCTAACCAGAGTTTTATAGAGCTGCAGCATAACCTCACGGCTCTCCCTGCCAATGAAAGCCAGCACACCACACACCTTCTTTACAACCCCATCAACCATGCCTTCTATATCCTCATCCAAACTATTTATGTAAATGACAAATCAAAGAGGACCCAGAACCGACCCCTGTGGATCACTGCTGGCCCCAGGCCTCTAGATGTTACTGCCTGCCAGCATTGTGGGGTGTGCCTACACCAAGGACTGTAAAGGTTCAAGGAATCAGCTCAGAACCATTTTTGTCAGGGAAATTAGGGATAGGCAATACATAATCAGTGATATCCATATCCCATGAGCAAATCAACAAAAGGGTGGAAATTGGGAAGGATCATAGTTTGAAATGAACTTCTAAAGTAAACTGGAGCCATTTACTTATAGGGACTGAGAGTTGAAGATTAGGCATCTTGAAGATTGGTGCAATCTCTGTCACATCTATCTGCAGATTGACAACCTTCTCTGGACATTTTTCCACACTTTCTGTGCAGGAATCCCTGAGATGTGGTGATATTACCTGTGGTATTGAGATTTATGTCAATCATCATGCAGTAACTGATCACATGACTCTGACATCAATTAAAGACGTGTCAGAATAGAAAGAACACATGAAGAGGGAGGGTTTTAAAGACTGCGTTGGGGAGTGTATTGAATATCTAGTATTTCCAGATGTAAATAAGGAGTGTTAAGTACATAAGGAATTGAAGAGCCTTACTTGTTGATGAGGAACAAACAGATACAGGAACAGTAGATGTGCAGAAGCCCACAGCCTGAGATACTGAAGACCAGTATTTCATGTACAGGGAGCAGTATTGACTTGAAGAGCAACAGGTATCAGTTAGTTCAGGTGGTCTGACAGATGGTAACTGATGCCAGCACCATTGGTTTGATTCCTATGCTGGCTGAGGTTACCATGAAGGACTCTCCCTCTCAACTCCTCCCTTCGCCTGAGGTCTGGTGACCTTCACCAACAGCTCTTCCCTTCCAGGCTTCTACCTAATGAGCCTGCAGCCCTATAGTGACTTTACCTTTTACAACATAAAGTGAGAGAGAAAAGATTTCCACAGGCCCACTGGGATCAGAAGTTAAAGCAGAGTCGACGGGGCACAGCTGCCTCTAAAGGCAGGCCAAGTCATCAGATGACTTTGGGAAAAACACAGTTGGGAGGGAATAAGACTCTAAATGCAGGGGAAAGATCTCAGAAGACTTTGGCTACAGGGCTACAGAGCAATAAAATCCAAAGATCAGGAAATATAATCTCCATAGACTTCTGAAGAAGAAACGCACAGAACTGAAACCATTGAACCAAAAGGAAGGAAAATGACTAGTATTCACCCAAATCTGATAGTTCGTAGGATGGATACTCTAGTAGATAGTGTACGATTACCTCAACTATTTGCGAATACAGAAGACCCACAGCAGACTCATAGTCATCAGGCTCACTAATTAACTGAGCTTGTGCATCATCAGGGAGCCTGAGGGTGCCTTCAGGAGGCATACGAAGGCATTGACCTGAAACAAATCAAAAACTGAGTTCATTATCACAGAATAAGGCACTGTCTCATGTATACAACATTAAAAAATATAGACAGAGGTACACCCTGCCCTAGACACAGAATAACATCATCAGGAAGAGGCAATGGCCTCGCGGCATTATCGCTGGACTGAAAATCCAGAGACCCAGGTAATGTTCTGGAGAACCAGGTTTGAATCCTGCCATGACTTATTGTGGAATTCCAAGTTACTAAAAAAGATATCTGAAATTAAGGGTCTAATGTTGACCATGAACCCATAGCTGATTGTGAGAAAAATCCATCTGGTTCACTACTGTCCTTTAGGGAAGGAAACTGCCATCCCTACCTGCTCCGGCCTACATGGGACTCCAGACCCACAGCAATGTGGTTGACTCTTAACCACCTTCTGGGCAATTAAGTGTAGGCAATATGTGCTGCCTAGTCAGCAATGCCTTCATCCTGTGAATGACTAAAACAAAAACTTTTGTGTTTAATTCAGACAGTCTTTACACTCATCCCTCGAACATCTGGATAACATGGAAACCTATGTTAGACTCCTATTTATTGACTTTAGCTCTATGTTCAATTGCCATAATTCCATCTAAACTCTTCTCCAAACTCCGAGATCTAGGATTCAGCTCCCCCCTCTGCAACTGGATCCTTAACTTCCTGGCCCACAAACTGCAGTCAGTAAGAATAGGCGAGAACATCTCCTCAGCAATAATCCTCGACACCAGTGCCCCACAAAGCTGCATATCCAACCACTTACTATCCTCCTTATACACTCACAACTGCAGCCAAATTCAGCTCTAACTCCATTTACAAATATCCTGATTACAGGATCTCAAACAATTATCGAGACAGAGTACAAGAAAGAGATAGAGTGCTTAGTGGCATGGCGTAGAGACCACAGTCAGCATCGGCGTCAGCAAAACAAAGGAGCTGGTCATTAACTTCAGGAATTGGAGTGGTGGCCATGTCCCAGACTGTATCAATGGGACTGAGGTGGAGGTGGTCAGGAGCTTCAAATTCCTGGGAGCAAATAACAGCAACAATCTGTCCTGGTCCATCCAGATTGATATTGCAGTCAAGAAAGCACACCAATGCCTCTACTTCCTCAGGACGCGGAGGAAATTCGGCATGTCCACAACAACGCCATAGAAAGCATTCTGTCCGGATGCATCACAGCATGGTACAGCAACTGCTCTGCCCAAAGCTGTAAGAAACTACACAGAGTTGTGAATGTAGCCCAGTCTATCAGGAAAACTTCCATTGACTCCATCTACATTTCCCACTGCCTCGGGCAAACAGCCAACATCATCAAAGACCCCTGCCACCCAGGTTAAACTCTCTTCCACCCTCTTCCATCAGGCAGAATATACAAAAGTTTGAAAACACATACCAACAGATGTAAGAACAGCTTCTTCCCTGATATTATTAGATTTATGAAAAGACCTCTCATATATTAGAATTGATCTTTCTCTGTAGGTGTAGCACTATATTCTGCATTCAGTTCTAGTACCCTGACATACTTATGCAAGGGATGATTTTTCTGGATAGCTTGGAAAACAATACGTTTCTTGTATTTTGATGCATGTGACAATATAAATCAAACTGAATCACAGATTCACAATCATCAGGTGAAAAAATTTCTTCTCATCTCCAGCTTAAATGGGGAACCCCTTACTTTAAAACTGTGTCCCCTAGTTCCAGTTACTCCCTTTCAGAATCCCTGTCAAA
>NC_081377.1:43142516-43307516 GCF_030684315.1 Stegostoma tigrinum | reverse complement strand
AGAATAAGGAAACAAATGCAGTAAGGTCTACTTCAATATTGAGGTCATTTCACTCCAGTTTTTATCAAAAATCATGAGCGGATTTTCAATTGGCACAGCTAAAATACCAACTGATTGGTTAATGCTCGTTAAATGCCTTATTAATGCTCATTAATATATCAGCCTCCCATTTTAGTAAACTGATCAAACAAGCTAGATGTTGGGAAAACGCAATAAGATAACAGACCAGACCAATTAGCTGGCAATTTAGCTCAACACTTGCTCTGAACAACCTCCATGATGGACACTGGGCACAAACATTTCAGGCATGCTCCAAGGGTAATAACCAGATGCACTCCATGCCTATAGACATTGGCATGCTATATATACAATACTCTAAGAACCTTCTTGGCACATCTCCAATAGTCATACAAGATGTTTCTGTATTTCAGTGCTGCACCCAGGGCTACAATGGCACCTAAAACTGGCCTCTTCTCAAGCTGCACCTCCTCCTATTTTAACCAGTCTGCCACAGCCTTTCAACATCCTCTTCATTTACACATCAAGTGTTCAGCCTAATGCGTCAATGTGATTATCTTAAACCAGCGGGAGTTTCACATTCTCAACACTCTTCCTGCAAAGAAATGCTCAGATCTTTATTTGAAGCAGTCTGATTTTGACAAGACCTGGTTAAGCCAACGGATTAACATAGTGTAACAAGCTCTAACAAACACATATCTTATCTCATGTTAAGTGACAACAAGGTGTAGAGCTGGATGAATACAGCAGGCCAAGCAGCATGAGAGGAGCAGGAAAGGCTGGCATTTCAGGTCTGGACTCTTCTTCTGGATCCCTTTTTTTCTGAAGAAGGGTTCCAGCCTGAAATGTCAGCCATTCTGCTCCTCTGATACTGCTTTGCCTGCTGTATTCATCCAGCTCTACACCGTGTTATCTCAGTATTATTTTGTGTTTTTTTTATCCGAGGAGGAATTCTGAGTTAAAAGCTCTGTTGGACAAAACACGAGTAACAATATTGTTATTACAACTCGCCTGTCTCTTGTAATGAACCATTTCTGCCATTTGTAGTCTGAACAAGGTGTTAATGGTATTATTGCTCTATTTGTGAAGTGTAAAAGATGGCAGGAGGTCTCCTGTCAAACTAAGATTGCCCAACTTAGCGGCATAGTTTTCTGCTCAACCTGCCAAATGTGTGCATGAGTTTATAGTTCCATTAATAGGAAGTGAGAACCTTGAAGTATGTGAGAAGTATGAGAAAAAGCAGAAAGCTTAACAGCTTTGTCCAATCACTTGTTTTGACACATTCAATTTATATTCACGCATAATTTTGCCAAATCCCTTTAACAGTTTCAGTATCCCTGGAAGTAAAATTGTAAAGCGCAAGATTTTGCTACAATTTGCTTTTAATCATATCCTACCAGACTATCTAATTTCAGAGACTGAATCATACCACGGAGCAGAATTTTAAATCTAATAATTATTGAATTCTCTTAAAATAGGACATCATACTAAAATAACAATTCACATGTTATCATCATTAAATTTTCCCTCATCTTTCAGCCCTGCCACTTTCTGATCTTGATCATCACATAGTTTCTGGGATGTTTTCCTTCACAAATAATCTCAGTCAAAAAATATTATCTCAAACAATTGTTCAATAAACAAAGACATTAATGTGTGTTGAAGCTCATATAATGTTATTAGTGATTCAAAGTGCTGTCTAAGGACTCTCTTCTTCAAACTAGTGTACTGTGATCTTTCACATTGAAACTGGGAGCTCTCCAGTGCTGAATATTTACCACAGTGATGCAGTTGACCTGTGAGGGATTGCTATAGATCCTCCTGCCTCTGTTCAAACACTTCCTTCCCAAGTCTAGCCCCAAAAATGGCCCTGGATAAATTTCTATCCATTTTCCCTCTGTGCTGGTTTAACAATTGAGGTAATTCAGCAATGGAGAGCAGGACATTAATGGCTGGCTCTAACCGGAAGTAAGTGGCAAAGTCGGACAGAGGACTTCTGGAAAGAATATTTGTGCTGCTTTGCTTTAACAAATATTTGTTACTATCGAGATAGTAAAATGATTTAAATTAAAAATGCTCATTATTCTGACTGATACTGCCAAACTATAGCATTATTGAAAAGATTTTTTTACAAACTAACAATTAAATGCCAGACAAAAGCTGTAACTGTGTAGAATTTCCTGAGCAACAAAGGAATTAATTTCTTAAAATAAGATGCTAAGATGGAATTGGTCAAGCTAATATTTAGGACAGTTTTGATTCTTCTAAAAATAAGTTTCCTTATACATGTTATTTTATTAAAATTGTTGTATGTATTTATTCAGTGTAGTAACAAAATTATCACTTGTAAATAATATACAGAAATATACATCTCCTTGTATGTTTAATTATAAAGCTGTACACATAGCTCATGTCCAGGAACATTAGGCCCTGTTATTGTGATATTTGGCAGTGTTTTGTATCAACATTTAACACTGAATTTATTCTTAAATGTTTGCAATGATTATCATACATGTAAATCGTTATCTGTCACAATATAATGCAGTCAGCATCACGAGAAGGCACAGTGATGTGAATCCCTCAATTTTGTTCACTTCTAACATCTGTGTAGACACTGTTTCCTTTTTCTATACTTTTATTTAAAATTTGTGGATTGATATGAGGAAAAAAACTGCTTTAAAACCAATGTTTTGCAAGGATTACTGTACGTTTTGAAAAGCAAGAACCATGATAATTCCGTGAATCACCGTTTAAACAGTTGCTTGAAAAAGCAACAATTGGAATTTAGATTGCTGACAAACTAGACTTAATTGATACAGTATTCAGACAGAACTTTAAGTGGCAACAAGAAGTTGGTCTATGGGCTAGTGACCAGAGGCCTTTTGCCTGTTAACTGCCATGTGATTGGTTCTTAAGGAACTAACCTGTTTGGAGCTGGGAACAAGACAGAGGGAAGCTATTAAATCCACACCAACTCAGGAGCTGTCTCTCTGATTTCTGCAGTCGATACCCACTTTAAACCTGAAGAGAAACTAGATTAGCTTTCCTTCAGTAGTTGTTGTAACTGTGCCTTTTAATTGATAAGTTCAAAACCTTTCATAAATAAGACAGTCGTGTGTACCTCTTGCAAACGAGTGAAAAAAGGAAAACTGAGAAAAAAACATTTGATCATCAAGAACTAACTCAACTGATATTGTGAACAAAGACCATGAAATTGCTTTCCCACTTCCCTTTTGTTCATATGATTTTTTTCCCCTGTCCATGTCTGTCAGTTTGTCTGTGTATACGAGAGTTTGTAAGAGGATTAGATTTTTAATTAATAGAAATAAGCACTGACAGATTATAACAATTTTCCTGCAGTTAAAATCTAACTACTTGCAATAAATAATAATTATTGTTAGGTATAGAAACCTGGTCTATGCTCTGATGAAGGGTCTAGGCCCGAAACGTCAGCTTTTGTGCTCCTGAGATGCTGCTTGGCCTGCTGTGTTCATCCAGTTTCACACTTGGTTAAGCTTTTTATCATCCTGGGTCTGAAAATCAAGTATATTGGGGAAATTTTATGCATTTAAAAAATGATATATAAATTTTGCAATATCTCCTGGAACAGTGGGGCTCAATTGCCAACGTGTTACCCAGTGAAGTGTGTCATGTGTTTACCTTCCATCTGCCTTAAATTGTAAATAAAAAATCAGTATGATTTAACTGTGCATAGTGATGTGGTTTTATAGAATTTAACCTTAGCTCAGGTGTATTTTCCTGACCGCTCCATTCTGTTGTGATGGCGTCAGCCAAACAACATAGTTTTGGAGGGTTTGTAAGATTTAGATAATCATCCCATACGAGTAAAAGCTGCCCAGGAACATTACCAAGCCTTAGCGATGCTACAAATATCCTGGATATTTTAAGGATCTGGGAATTGTCTATTCAGAAAGTTCACTTCCTCACTTAAGGATGAAACTCTGCTTTGCAAACGAGGTACAGGGTTCCTCCCAATTTCATGCGATGGTGAATCATGTAAGATTATTCCTTAATTATTCAAGGAAGATTTCTTTCTGAGGTTGCGCAGCTTTTATCTCATCAGTTTATTGCGAATGTTCTGTTTCCTTTCATCTCTTTTTTTTCTCCTTATTCTTTCAATCTTAAAAGATTCCTTTGTAAATGTTAATTAGTCAAGAAGTTTGATTTTTGTATTGTTTTGAGCGTTATCATGATTTCTGAAAATATTCATGTGAGAAGGATCTTTGCTACTATTATCAATCAGATAGTTCCAGTATTTCTCCTATAATTGACATTTACATTCACATTTATTAGCATGTATGTACTGTCTCCATGCCCCTTTTAAGGGTATCATCTTCCTGCTAGGAGGTCTGGAAAGCCACACGGCACCATTACACCCAGGTATGAAAGTATAATGTTAACTACAAGAGAAATACTGGAACGCCCGCCTGAAAAGGGTAGCTAAGATCTTTATCGTATGAATATTATCAAAAATCAAGACAAGACAATAGAGTTTTCAATTTCAAACCCTGCATGAATCCTTATCTTTAAATGTTTTTACTATCTGTAATGCCCTGTTAAATTAGTTATATTAGTTATCCAGTGATGCAGTGGTAACATCACCAGGTTAATGATCCAGATTCCCAGAATAATGTTTTGGAGCATGGGTTTGTACCCCACCATGGCAAATGGTGAAACTGAACTCAATCAACATTTGGAATTAAAAGCTCATCTAATTGTGATCATGTGACCATTGTCAATCGTTGTAAAATCCCAAATAGCAAAGTGTGGAGTTGGATGAACACAGCAGGCCAAGCAGCATCTCAGGAGCACAAAATCCTGAGATTCTGCTTGGCCTGCTGCATTCATCCAGCTTCACACTTTGTTATCTGGGATTCTCCAGCATCTGCAGTTCCCATTATCTCTGTTATAAAATCCCATCCGGGTCATCAGTTTCTTTTAGAGAAGGAAATTTGCTGTCCTTACCCTGCATGTATCTCCAGATCCATTGCAACATGGCTGATTTTTAGTTGACTTCTGATATGATGTAGCAAGACACTCCATTCATGATATGCTCACCCTATGAATGAATAGAAACAAAAATCCTCAATCAACCCTGCATTTTGAACCAGATTGTGTTACACCAGCACCTTGGCATAGGCACTGCTTTAAATATATCGAGATTTTTTAAATATTTGGATCATCCATTCCTTCAAAGTGCCGATTTTTGTTGTAACCTGTGTCCGTGGTGTAGGTAGGCCTCGCATTCCCAGGTCAGAAACCAGCCTGATTCAATGGATTGTCAAATTAACGAAGTAAACCAAAGGACATGACCCAACCGGAAAGCCACAGGCCTGGCCGTTCCCCTGCACACAAATAATGGAGCCGTGAAACAGAAGGTGAGCATTTACGAGGACAAGGGCACTGGGAGAGGGAGCTATGGTACACCCAGCTTCCTGAAATAGAAAGTATTTATTGAATAAGCATTGCCTCAGGGAAATGTCAAACAGGATAATTATTTCAAATAGGGCAAGGGAAAGTTTGACAGGGCAGCAGTAGTTCAAACGATGCATTTTAAATCACTCATAAGTAGCTGTTTGGCAAGGGAGTTCTTAGAACAATTCTGCAGTTGGGTAGCAGTATATTCAGAGAAACACATACAATTTACTTGGTTTCAACTGATTGCAATCATTCAGGTTTTTATTTTGTATCCACTTTTATAAATCAAATTTAGTCCAGACCTATTAATAGTCCAGATTTATTAAAGATACGCCTAGCAAGAGGAAAGAATTGTTTCTTTGTGTGAATTTGAGATCATGCCACTTACTTTAACAGCAGGAAAATATTACAAGAGAAAGCCATAGATGACCATCCTGGAAACAATGGATTAAATGTATCTCTCAGCATTTTCCACTCAAGAAAAGGTAAGAAGGACTTGTAAGGAACACAGAGAATGCTGGAGAAGCTCAGCAGGTCTGGCATCATTTTTGGAGAGAAAGATAGATTTAAGGTTTTGACTCTGGTATGACTAGTCTTTAGTTCTTCCTTTGTTCTGAAGATGTCATATTGGACTCGAAATATTAACACAATTTCTCTCTCCAAGGATGGTGTCAGACTTGCTGAGTTTCTCCAGTAATCTCTGTGTTAGTTTCAGATTTCCAGAATCCACAGCATTTTGCCTTTGTAGAAAAATTCTTGTTTGTATCATGTCTTTCATGGACACAGGGCATCCCAAAGTGCTTTAAAATCAATGCCATGTTAATGAAGTACTCTTGCTGTTATTGTATAGGGAACATGGTATTAAATTTGTGCACAGCAAGATCCCCACAGAAAGTAATGCCATTAATGACTAAAGCATTAATTATCCATCTGTAATTCCCCTTGTGAAGATGGTGGTGAGCTGCCTTCTTGAACTGCTGCAGTCATTTTGGTGTCGGTAGACTCGCAAAGTGATAGGGATGGAATTCCGGGATTTTGACCCAGCAGCACTGAAGGAACAATGATATGTTTCTAAGTCAGGATGGTGGTTGGCTTCGATGGGAACTTGCAGGAGGTGACATGTATCAACTGCCCTTGTTCTTCTCAAATGGTGGTTTGAAGAGTCTTGGTGAGTCACTGCAGTGTATCTTGTAGAGGGTAGATACTTCTGCTACTGGGCATCGGTGGCAAAGGGAATGAACATGGATTGTGGTGGATGTGATGCCAATCAAGCGGGCTGCTTTGTCCTTGATGGTGTCAAGCTTCTAGAGCGTCACTGGAGCTACACCCATTCAGGCAAGTGAAGAGTACTCTGACAGACTTTTGACTTGTGCCTTGTAGATGGGGGACAGGCTTTGGGGAGTCAGAAAGTGAGTTATTCCCTGGAAAATTCCTAGCCTCTTACCTGTTCTTGTAGCCACTGTATTTATATGGTTAGTCCGGTTCAGTTACTGGTCAATAGTAAACCCAAGGATGTTGATAGTAGGGATTTAGTGATGATAATGTCATCAAGGAACAGTTTGGCTAAGACAGCAGAAAGTCCTGAAGCACAAGTCTTCAGTATTGTTGCCGGAAAGTTGTCAGGGCTTGTAGCCTTTGAAGTATTCAGTATCTCCAACGATTTCTTGACATCATATGGAATAAATCAAAATTGGTTGAAGACTTGTGTCGGTAATGCTGGGTATCATTCAGGGAGGCCAAGATAGATCATCCACTCAGCACTTCTGGCTGAAAATTGCTGCAAATGCTTCAGTCTTATCTTCTACACTGATATTCTGGGTTTCCAACATTGACAATGGGAATATTTGTGGAATCTCCTCCACCGGTGAGTTGTTTAATTGTCCACCACCATTTACGACTGGATGTGGCAGGGCAGCAGACCTTAGATCTGATCCATTAGTTCTTGGATTGCTTAGCTCTGTCTATCACTTGCAGCTTATGCTGTTTGCTGTGCAAGTAGTCCTGTTCAGTGGCTTCACCAGGTTGACACCTCATCTTCAGTTTTGCCTGGTGCTGCTCCTGGCATGCACACGATCCCCTGGCTTGATGGTAATGGTTGAGTGGGGGATATGCCAGGTCATGGGGTTACAGTTTGTGCTGGGGTACAATTCTGCTGCTGTTGATGGCCCAGTGTGCCTCATGGATACCTAGTCTTGAATTGCTAGGTCTGTTCAAAGTTTGTCCCATACAGCATGGTGATAGTGCTACACAACACAAAGGAGGGTATTCTCAATGTGAAGACAGGACTTTGTATCAACAAGTCTCTTTTACTGATACTGTCATAGACAGATGCACCTGCAGCTGGCAGATTGGGAAGGATGAAGTCAAGTATATTTTTCCCTCTTATTGGTTCCCTCACCACCTTCAGCAGATCTAGTTTAGCAGCTATGTTCTGTAGGACCCCACCAGCTCGATTGGTAGTACTACAGCCAAGCCACTTTTGGTGGTGGACATTGAAATCCCCCTTGCAGAGTACATTTGGTGCTACAGGCACCTTCAGTGCTTCCTCCAAGTATTGTTCGACAGGTTCAAGGTGCGAGGGGGAGATGTTTAAAGGAGATGTGCAGGGCACATCTTTCACACAAAAGTGCCTCGAATGGGCTGCCAGAGGAGGTGGTGGAAGCAGGCACAATAACAGCATTCAGGAAGCACCTGGCAGAATACGTAAATAGGAAGGGAACAGAGGGATATGGATCCTGTAAGTGAAGACAGTTTTAGTATGGAAGGGCAAAATATGTCAGTGCAGGCTTAGAGGGCTGAAGGGCCTGTTCCTGTGCTGTACTTTGTTCTTTGATTCATCAGCTGATGAAGGATGGTATGCAGTAATCAGCAGGAGGTTTCCTTACCCATCTTTAACTTGAAGCCTTGCGACGTTGTGGATCAAGGGTCATTGTTGAGAACTCCATGTTTGTCCTGACGGTGGTATCTACGACATTGTCTGTGGGATGTGATTCCGTGAGTATGACTACATCAGGCTTTTGCTTGACTCGTCTGTGAGACAGCTCTCCCAATTTTGGCACAAGTCCCTAATGTTAATAATTAGGTCTTTGCAGGGTCAGCAGGGCTGTCTCCCCCTGTCTTTTCTAGTGCCTAATTTGATGCCATGTGATTCTTCCAGTTTCCTTTCTTTGAGACCGCAGCAACTGATTGAACTGAGTTGCTTGCTAAGTCATTTGGAGAGCAATTGAGAATTGGCCACAAGTAGACCAGACCAGGTGTGGATGAAAGATTTCCTTCCTTGAAGGACTTAGTGAATCAGTTGGGTTTTTCCAACAATTGGTAACAGTATCGTGGCCAGCAGTAGATTCTTAATTCCAGATGATTCTATGATTCTAAATGACAAAGATGGAATGTTCTTTTCTCCCAGAAACAGTATCATAATTAGACCGAACGAACTTTCAGCAAATCTGAGTTTTTCTTCTTGTCCTTTTCTTTGTGAATCCAGAATCTCCTTCAAAAATATAAAAATAGTTCTGGGAACATGGGAATTTCCAGCAAGGACAATCCATTATCTTAAGGAGCTGTACCTTCTTAATGTAGACTTAAACACAAACTGCTTTACTCTGTAAATATGTGGTAATTTCTGTTTTATCTCCAAACATTTGGCTTTTGAAACTATTAGAAAAAATCATAGGATCATCAGCCCTGACAAGAGCAACATTACAACAGGTAAACTGTCCACAATATTAGATTGCCATATTTATACTAATATACAAAACTTTTCATATTGAAATGAAGTTTATTTTCGAAAGTTAAACTTTATGATTACTTAACTAAAGACTTTAAGAAAATGATTCCAGTCCCTTAACTTGTCCATCCATCAAGCTTGGTACCAACAACATGGGGTTTTGCATGACCTCAATCAGTCAGCAGACTTCATTCCCTTGGAAACCATTGCACTCAGTATGTGTTCAGTTTTATTCAGAATGAAACTAATTAAATTTTCAGAAATATTGCTAAACTCAAAATACACTTCCTAAAGTATCAGAGTCTCCAGGCTGAGAATTGTAGACGTCTGTACTGGTGGACTGTTATCCTCAAGGGTAAGATAGAAACAAGGAGCCTGTCGACCTATATGTGAGGGAATATAAAAGATCTCATGACACTATTTGTTCCATGATCCCTTGATCACTTTAAAAGAAAAAAAACAGATTAACCAGTTGTCATTCCATTACTGATTGTGGGAGCTTTCTGTGCACAAATTAGCTACAATGTTTTCTACATGACAACAATGACTACATTCAAAAATACTTCATCGACTATTAAAGAGCTTTCAGTTGTTGGTGATAATGAAAAGTGCCATATAAAGGGAAATATTTTATTATTTTAAAATGCAAGTATTTTTGTCCAGTTCATCTTAAAGTTTTTGGTTGACACTCAGGTTCAAAGTTTTTGAATAATAGTCAAATAAGCTTCTAAATAGATTCTAAGGAAATAAAAGTTCACCTTTGGATTACTGGAGTGTATCAGTTATTTACATTACTTGTCATATATTTACACATACTATTAAAAAGCAACAGCAATTAGTTGATGAACCATTTTTGGTAAACCGTTATTCTGATCACAATGGAGCCATGGGTTATGGATTCCCATTTGTAAGGCACTATCTTGACAAGATTCTGGACTTGTGAAGCCGTTGGAAAAATTGTAAAGGGAAGGCCAAGTACTTTCTCACCAGGGATCATTCAGGTGAAAGGATTGTTCTGTGTTTGACCGTGCAACAACTTGGCAGCTGGTGAATCAGAAGTTCATAATCCCTATGAAGAATGTGAAATAAACTTTAAAGATGCTTGGCATTATATAAACCTTTCTGTCAATGCATTGTGTTGTTGACGGAGTCTGTGAAACAATATATTAGGTTTGTGTTAACTATCATGGAACATTCTAGTTGTGTGAATTTTTAAAAATTCTTTTGCGGGATTTAGGTGTCACTGGCTGGGCCAGCATTTATTGTCTGTCCCTAATTGTCCCCCAGAAATTGGTGATGAGATGTCTCCTTGAACCTCTGCAGTCCATGTGCTGAATGTACACTCACAATGCAATCAGGGACGGAGTCCCAGGATTTTGACCCAATGGCACCGATGGGGCTGTATTTCCAAGTCAGGATGGTGAATGGCTTGAAGGGGAGCTTGCAGCTGGCTGGTGTTCCTATGTATCTAATGACCTTTTCCTTCTAGATAGAAGTGGTCATTGGTTTGGAAGGTGAATGTTGAAACATTTTGATAGAATTAAGATCAAAGATGAATTTCTTGGTAGAACCATTTGAGAGATTTGACAGGATAAGGCAATATCATAAAGGAGAGTTGACTCATTTTCATTTAAATAAACATTCTACTTCCCGGAAGCAACAATAGTCTGAGATGGTTAAATACAAAAACAGGAAGTATGAGTTAAGAGACGTGTTAGATCCAGCAATGAACTCCATTATTGTAAACCTGACCTATGTTTTAATTTACACATCCATCCACCAAGTCAAAACATTTGGCATCTTGCACATTTTTAATGACAAATAGCAAATATTAAAAGATTGAGATTTATTAAGAATTTATGATGTCAGTTTTGTCATTTCAAAAATGGGCTTTCAACCAATTTAGTTATAAAGAGCAAGGTGAGTGTGTTTCGTTCTTTCAAGATTAATTGCCCTGCTAGGACTTTTATACCCACAAGGCATCATTTAATAACTGGAACTCCACAAGGAGTACTGCATTAAAGCTGCAACTGGTTTTGACTCAAGGATAGTGAACTTTACTCAGCCTGTTTATTACCTGCAGCAATGTTTAGTTCACCTATTTTACAATGACACCGCCAGTGAAACTGCATTTGCAGTCACACAGTTGCCTTCTTGTTGAAGTTAAAATGATCTGTTATAACTGAGGAGAATTGAAGTTCTCTATTTCTTCACATTGAAAATCTTTTGATAATGTCTTATTTCTATAACCTTTTAGCCTCCTGTCAAAAGCAAATATTGCAATTGTTGAAAATCTGAAATAAAAACACAAAGTGCTGGAAATACTCAGGAGATTTAGCAGCATCTGTGAAGAGAGAGAAACAGAGTTAATTTCTCATCCAAGTGCACTTAACCCCATTTCAGTTCACAGATGCTGCCTGACCACTGGAGTAATTCCACCATGTGCTGGTTGTCTTCCTAGTCTTTACAAATCACGTGGTGATTACATTCTTTTTGCTCTCACCGTTGATGTTTTTAATTGTCTTTATGATAATTAGAGGAACAAGAGCAAATTGATCAAAGCAGCAATTATTAACTTATTCAGGATAATCTAAAACGTTTGAAGCAAGAATGTCAGTCAAACACAATCCAAAATAGTGTTGCCCATTATTTGTGAAAGTTTTACATTCCAACTATAGTAGTACAGAAATTTTGGCTCCTTCATAGTAATGCTTCCCTATACATGAACTTCTCACTTCAGTAAGTGAGTTTGAATTAATGGTGTAAATGCTGACCTCCATTCATTGTATAACTCTGTCCAGTATGTGTTCCACATCTCAGAAGGAAACACTCAATTAACCATGTGATGACTGCAACAGTGATGGACTGCCATTTTTTTCTGATTGTGAGGCCTCAGAATGCCTGAATGGCTCAGTAGTGGATTTTAAGTTTACTTTTGCTAGTCTTTGTTGAGGAAGAACTATAATCACAAATGCTTCATTGGTTCCAGTGTTCCAACCTTCTATAAATAGAGATAGCAAGGTGTAGAGCTGGGTGAACACAGCAGGCCAGGCAGCATCTGAGGAGCAGGAAAGGGCCCAGATCTGAAACATCAGTTTTCCTGCTCCTAAGATGCTGCTTGGCCTGCAGTGTTCATCCAGCTCTACACCTTGTTATCTCAGATTCTCCAGCATCGCAGTTCTTACTATCTCTGATAGACTATAACCAGGCGGCTTCACCAAAGACTGTGCCAGGTTCTGCAGCAAAACCTGATGCAGCGTTATCAATGGATTATCAAAGAACCTGCTTGAATCAGTCCAGGTTCAGCTGGTGCATTGTTATCACAGACAATCAATATGAGACTCTATTCATTTGCAGATGACATAGGCAGGACAAAATATTCACAAACTACCTGTTGTTTCCACTGTTATATCAGGTAATGGTTTTGAAAGGGTTGATATCAGATATTGCATTAAGGTCCACCGAATTTAATGATGTCACATAGTCTTTTGAGTAGAACAACGAATCCCTATGAGACATATATGTCATCTCTGGTTCCTAATAGTCTTTGTAATTATACCTAATTATTCAATGTAACTTGTATCCATCACAATCATGTAATAAGCTACATCTTGTTGTGTAAGACAAATGCTTCTTCCCGATGAGACTTATTACTGTTTGATCCTCTACCCACTGCGAGTTAGTTAGGGTCTTAGACTCAGCATAGAAAGGAGGACTGCATTCCTTAGTTTTTTGAAAGGGCTGCTCTTAAATGTTTAGTTGCACTTCAGCCCCATGCTCCTGATTTACAGACACTCCAAGTGGGGAGGGAGGGACAGGTGTGGGAGCCTTCTCATGGGTCTGCTCCTGGGCCCGGCCAAAGTGGTCATTACCAGGTCTGCTTTTGTTTAAATGTACTGCACACATCAAAAAGGGGTAAAATCACCTTCGTCCTACTGGACCATATGGCCACTCCCTCATTAGAGAGAGACGACTGGTGATGGTTTGATCTCAGGGTCTCCGTGCATTAGATGAGGGGAGAGGTTGAGAAGGACAGCCATTCACGGTGACGCAGCCAGTGCAGGAATTAAGCCCACCCTGTTGGCCTCTTTCTGCATTGTAAACCAGCTGTCTAGCCAACTGACCTATCAACATTGAATGAAAACATTCCTATTTGAAGGATTCTAATATATGCTGTAAAATCATCACCACAATTTTCTTCTGAAAACTTAATATTTACATTGCATCTTTGTTGATAATACAAAATCGATAGGCAAAAGATCTAACTTATAAAACTACATTTTCCCTGTAATGAGCCTGTCTGGTTATCTGAAGTTTGGTTCGTGCTGGGGGTGAGGATTCTCTCATATCAATCTGTGGCATTGTGGGTCTTTGACTTACTTTTTAGACCAGCCCATGGACCGCCTGGAGGATCTTCGCTGACCACCTGTGAAAAACCTGCAGATCTAGAAATGCCAGAAAATCCATCAGGAATTATGTCAAATATGGCCTGACTTTTAATTATTATACAGAGAAAGTAAATGATCTAATATTTGTCTCACTGAGTTAGCTATCTTAGAAAATATTTGTCAAGGATTATGAAGTAACTCATTTACCCTCGATCTCAAACTTACAACACTGCCAGCTGCTAATCTTCGCCATGTAGTCCTCACACCAGCTACTGGTGTAAATGATTCCATTTCCTCAAATACTACCCTCGTCCATTTGTAAACCTCTCTTTATGAACTGCCACCTTTAATGTTCTCTGTCCCTATAAGATACGAGCCCCTCTTCAACTGCCTTTTCCTGTACAACATCCTCGAAAAAATGTGTTGCCTCCTGTGTCTGAGTCCATCCCTGCTTCTTTTTTCAGCATGAATTTTAATAATCCTCATGAGCAGCAAAAAGCCCTTCAATGTCACAAAGCTGACTGTAACAATGATGGATTATCTCTCATTAATCTCCTGTGCGCAACCTTTCAGACAATCAGTCACACCTTTCTCCAGCAACCTCTTGCTTTCACCAGTCTCTTCAAGGAGTTTATTCAGGTCCACTCTGAGTAATTCAGTTGTAGTACCTCCACCAATAATATCATTTTAGCACTCCCATAACACCGGCCCCACCTCCCAATGGCCTCCTCTTGGTACTTCTGTATTCACATTCTAACGTTGCGTTTTGGAGGTATCATCTTTTCAAGAAGAAGCTCAATATAGTTCTTAGAACTGAAGGGTTAAAGGGTACAGGGAGAAAGTGGGAAAAGGGGATTGCGTTCAATGATCAGACATGGTTATATTGATAGGCACAGCAGGCTTGAAAGGCTGAATGGCCCACTTCTGCTCCAGTTGTCTACGTTTCTATGTTTCTTTCAGTTGCCCTTGTTTAACAAGAGGCTGGTGTAGCTCAGTTGACTGGATAGCTAGCTTACAATGTGGGGAAAATGCCAACAGTGTGAGTTCAATTCCTGTACCAGTTGAGGTTACCATACAGGACTCCGTCTCTCAACCTCTCTATTCTCCTTAGATGTGGTGACCCAGAGGCTGAACCATCATCTCTCTTTAATGAGAGAGCAGCCCTTTGGCCTGGTAGGATTTATGCTGACTTTGCCTTCATAATCAATGAGCATCTATATCTTAGCCAGTTCTAGCTCTTCTTTATCTCCCTAAGACCCTCTAATGCCTTGAAGCTGTTTCTTTGAAATCTAACCTTCGTTGAGTAGTATATTCTCCCAGCTCAACATTGCAAAAACTGAAGCCACTGTCTTACTCCAAACACAAGCTCTTAGTGTGAGCCAGTGTCAACACCAAATGCAAACCCCACCATCCCCAGCATTAATCTGAAATGACAGAACCTTCCCTGAAAAGATACCAGCATTCATTTATCATTTTTCACAACCACCAGACATTGCAAAGCACTTTGCAGGCAATGAGGTACCTTTAAAATGTGGTCACCATTGTAATGTAAGGAACATGGCAGCCTATGGGCACACAGCAAATCCCACAAACCACAATGGGACAGTATGAAATTCATCTGGTCTCTTGTGTGAGCTTAACTGAGGGATAAGCATCAGCCAGACCACCCTGCTGATAAATAAATCCAATGTATTTTTCTGGTCTGAAATATTTCCAAACCAGGGAATTTAATTAGGACTAATTGCCGGAAAGCTTGTCACTGTTAGCGCTAGAATCTATTATTTCACACATTGAAGTAGATTGCAGTCAAGCACAGCCTGTGGAAAATATTCCCATTGTGCTCTGCCATGTGCTGATGAACTAATATAATCTTTCGATTAATGAATGTCCTTAAGAACAAGTCTGGTAGAAATAGAGCAGTGACTGCCCAGATAAATCAGTCAATTTGAAACCTCTCCAGCAGCAACGTGTCACCTGCCAGTGCACAGAAAGAGTCAGGTTCACTGAAACCCAGGAATAAGGTTGAACTGGGCATATTCATTGTTACTTTGGACAGCGCTCTGAATCCTGAGCCTCCTTACTGAAAGCATTTTGAGATTCCTTGTTGAACAGGGTGGTATTGTGGCTCAGTGTTGTTGCCTCACAGCACCAGGGACCTGGGTTCAATTCTAGCCTCAGGTGAATGTCTGTGTGGAGTTTGTATGTTTGCCCTTCCACAGCCCAAACATGTGCAAGTTAGATGGATTGGCCATGGGAAATGCAAGGGTAGGGTATGTCTGGGTGGGATGCTCTTCCAAGGAGCGTTGTGGCCTCAATGGCCTGCTTCCACATTGTAGAGGTTCTTTGAAGTGGGGCAGGCAGTCAAAATACAAATTATGTCTCCAAAGAAAGCCTTATCTGCTTTTTCAAAGTAAAAATCGGGCGAAGGACACTGCTACATGAAAGAGAAAAACATTGAGTGGAACATAATGCCTTCCTCCAAGGGTGGGTTTGGTGGTGATATCGGGGAAGGGAGGGGAGGGGAGGGGAGGGAAGGGGAGGGGAGTGGGTGGTATTTCTGTTGTCTTACTGCCTCTGCCCTGATTAAAGATGGCGTAGAAAAGCTTGAAGAATCTTCCTTGCTCCACTGCCAATTGAATGTGGAATTGGAGTGCTGAACTTTGAGGGAATGAGCATCAGGAAGGGAGGTGAGTCCCACTGAGAGCCCCTCCTTCCATTGCTGCAAAAAACTCCCTCCCGCTCTTGTCAGTCCTTCATCTGTGGCTGATTGAACCTTTGTTGTTGTTTTTGTTTCATTCTTTGGATGAGACCAGCATTTATTGTCTATCCCTAATTGTCCAGAGGTCAGCTAAGAGTCAACCACATTGCTGTGGGTCTGGAGTTACTTGAAGGCCAGACCAGATAATGGTGGCAGTTTCCTTCCTTAAAGGATATTAGTGAAGCAGGTAGGTCTTTCCCCAACAATCAATTCATGGTCATCATTAGGCTCTTGATTCCAGATTTCTTTCTAATGAATGCAAATTCTACCATCTGCTGTGGCAGGATTTGGACCCGGACATTACCCGAGTCTCTGGATTTGTAATCCTGCAATAATACCACTAGGCCATTGTCTCTCCTTGTCATGCTGTGACTCCCTTCCTGATCCCAGGTCTCTTTGTAGCTGCATTGACTGGCAGCTACCACTTCTTCCAATAGACCTGCCTGCAATGAACAGTTTTTAGCTCCTGAGAGAACAGGGGTTTGTGCAGGTCAGGATTTCCAGTGTTCTTGATTTCTGGGAAGGCCCATCTCAGAGGCTGAAATGCCCATTATTCATTTAATTCTATAGTGTCTTCTTCAGAAGAGGCAACATGGTGCTGTCTCCAGAAGACAGGTTATCGTTCACGTGTAAATAATCTACACTTATTATGATTTTCATTATTAATTAACAATAATATGACTCTGATTGTGATTGAAATTGCATGACCTGTGGCAATCAAGTTGTTATATATCATTTGTATGTCTCACTTGGTAACCCAGAGCCTGAATATTACTGAAAAGTCAATGCTTTTTGTCTTGCACTCATCAGGACATTTCGCAAGAATACCAATCTTAGGAGAGAACCCAACTTTGATTCTGTTTGAGAGGAGACTGTAAGTTGGTTGGCAAATTCATTGTCACTGGTGGAGGCAGTGCCATGGAGGATGTACTAGGCATTGATGATTCATAATTGTTAAAACAAGTAAGTTGACTCTGATTGATCAAGCCTTCACTGTGAGAAATGAATCAGAGAGTTGTGTTGATGGGGTCCACCAACACCCCTCCCCCCTCCAAGTTGCCAACTCCCTGAATTGTGGCTCCATTGTTACCCAGTTGGGGCTTCACTCTACAGCGGTAGGAAAGACTGTGTCTACAGAGCGTGTGTGTTTGTACAGGCTGCACAATAGCAATGCCTGTTTATGCCCTGTCTCACCTATGACTGCTCCTGCAAAACTAGAACTGGTCAAATTTTGGGATAAATTGCTACAACAGGTCTTAAATAGGTTTTCCACAAAAACAGTGAAAAATTGCTATCTTTTTAAATGAAGGCAACAGAGGATTTGCACATTACTGGCAATACATTGTCTGCATGCTCGTTCAACATTACCAGACTGTCTGCCAATGTACAGCTCAAGCAAGCCATCGACATTTCAACCTTGTGGCCTAGATTTGCCACCATTGTATGAACCTGGATTTGTTGAACTTATGAACTCAGCGACTTGCGAAGTTGAGTTCAGTTTTAATGTCACAGTGTGTGCCCAAAGAAATGGTGTTACCATGGTATCCCTGATACACCAAGCTTTCACAAGCTTTTCTGTTCTGTTCCTGTCTCCCATCTCCTATCCCTTGCATGTTTCCAATACGTAGATAATATGTTTGCCACATTTGAATCCACAGCTGGGTGCAAGAATTTCTTTCCATGTCCTATTGATCTCCATGCTGCCCTTGTGTTTGAAATACAGCAATCAAACAAACCCCCTTTTCTAATGCCCTGGATGAGAATTTGGCCAGGGAGCTCTGTGCTGTTGTCTACTGCGAATCTATCATTACTCGTCTATATATATATATATGATTTCTATCGTTCCACATGCAAAAAGGTTGGTCTTATCGGCCACTTAGTAAGTAGGATCTGAACCATTTTTCCACCATGGGCTTGACGCTGATGTAGGGCACATCACACAGGATAATGCCTGTTAGATTGTTTCAGATTGTTTCTAGCTGTATGTCACAAATCCTCATGCTGTCACATTTGATCCTGAAAAGTGTCCAGTCTTCCTCAGGTTGCCCTGGAAGGGTAAAGTAACTCGAACAGACGAAGCTAGCGCTTTTCATATTCTGTTATGCAGCAGTTACACATGTGATGTTCACCACCAACAGCTCTGAAACCAAAAGGATATTCTGCCGATCACACTAATGGGTGATGTAGTGTATGGATTTCAGCAATGATGTGATGTCAAATATATCGGTGGTGCCTCCCAAAGCAAATCATGTCAGTCATCCTATTCCTACGGCTATTTGCAGCAAGCAAGATCATGACAGCACCTGACAGTTGTAAATCTTGCCACATGGTGTCCAACATTGGATGTTATTCTGCAATTAGACAACATCTGCTTAAATGTTCCTGACTTGTGCTGCAAAGAGTTATACAGGCAGCTAAATTAGGATTGTAAGGTGGCTTCGCAGTGTGATGCACAATGTATGTTAACACACAGGAGCCTAGTATTTGCTGGCAGGAAGAACATGGACACATACTGGGTCAGCTCCAGCCCAACAGAATAGGTGACAGCCATTTTCTGGCATGGGGAGAGGTTGAGAAGAGATCCCTACACACTAGCCTCAGCTATGGGTTGGTTAGCTCAGTTGTCTGGACTCAGTCAGCTGGCTTGCAATGCAGAGTGCTGCCAACCACATAGGTTCAATTCCCATACGAGCTGATGTTACAATGGAGGCCCCACTTTCTCAGTCTTGCCCCAGCCAAAGATGTGGTGACCCTCAGGTTAAATCTACCACCAATCATCTCTCTCTAATGAAACAGCAGCACCATATTCCAGGAACTGTAAATGCAGACACTTATCTGAGTGACCTGTGATCTGACTTTGAGACCAGCTTCAAGCAACACTAGGATTCTACATCAGGATGATTGAGTACTTTAAAAGAGAGAAGGGTGTTTCAGAATTGCTTGGTATAATTAAGTGTATTCCACTGGGCTTCTGGGACCAGCATATTCAAAGAGATCACAAGCTGACCTGTACAACAGGTTTTACTGCAATTAGGTTTGGCAGCATGACCTCATGTTATTATTTGCAGAGGACATCAAGTGTTTAAAAGGGTGGAAATTAATGCTTTCCCTTGTGTCAGATTTGGTGTCAAGGGCATTTAGTCGGCAGGGAGGCTTTGAGTGTGCACATGGGCATCTTCACATTTCCAGCCTGATTCAATCCGTGGTCGTAAGGTTGCAACTGGCTTTCCAACCCTGCTGCCAACTGATGCCTATAGCCTGTTTAAGGGCTTCAATCCCCACAGCTTGCATTGGGGAGTGGGCTCACATAGAGGGTATCACAACTGTCAAACCTGTGCAGATTTGTCTGATTCCCATGTGGGATAAAAGACACTCAGTGCCCAGTTGAAGTGTACCACACGGAGCACCCCCCATCTCCTCCTGCTGCTGATGCCCCTCTTCCATCACTTACCTCTGGCCTGGGACCCAGGGATGGGCCAAGGCCTCAGGAGAGTATTTACTTGCAGCAGCTAAATACCATTTCCCTGGTGACCCTATTGGACCTGATAAGTCAGCTGCTATCCCAGTAGACAAGACCTGAGATTATCCCTACCTCCATCCCCTGCCTGTGTGGTTCATTCCAGTTTGAATGGCAGAGAATGGATGTGGATGAATGAGTAAATGGCAAGATGGGGACAGGGTGGGGGGGCAGGATGAGGTTAGTGGGGAGGTAAGTAGTGTGGGTGAGGTGGCAGTAAGCAAGGTGGTATGTGAGAGAGATTGTAGGAGGGCGAAGTGGGTGACGTAGTGGGTGAGGTAGTAGGAAGACAGATGGCTTGGTGGTTGGTCAGGCTGGGTGAGGTTGTCAGATCAGCAGGGGCAGTGGTGGGCATCAGGGCTAGTCAAGGGTGAATGGGAAAGTATTGTGAAAATATTGGAGAGTCAGGGGACTGTCAGAGGATAATTAGGTCAGGTTGGCTAGGATATGGCGATTTGGGGGTCAGGGGATATATTTTTGGAGGCCATCAGATCATATAAAGTGATATGCAAATGCAGGTTTTTCCTTGCAAATGGTTTAAAATGACATTTCAGAATAATCAACAAGTTGCCTCATTTCCCAGGATGTCACTAACCACATCTCCAGTCATTGATACATCTACCTGGCAACAACTGAGACATATCACATTCATTGAGTTAAGAAGAATCACCTAACCCTAACCCTCTTCCTTGACTTAACCTTAACTCTAACTCTAATCCTAACCCTAATCCCAACCCTAACCCTAACATTATCCCTTACCCTAAACCTAAATGTAACCCTAACCCTAATCCTGGCCCTAACACTAACCCTAATCATAACCCTAAAGCTATTGCAAAGCTCCACCTATCCTGCACCCTCTGATTGGTCCAGCAAGTGATGACAATGTTCAAATGTGACCTTTAACCTATATCCACCTCCCTTTGAATGTGATACAGCACTGACCTATGTGGATGACACCGCCTGGTTACCATTCCTGTAATCAGGGCCTGAGCTGCATGGTAGCTTGACCATAGTAACCTCTGCATCAACTTTCCTTTCAGTTCACTTTGCCCATTGCCTCTTCACCAGGGCAGGGAGAAAACAAGAAGATTGTGCGACATAGCTTCTTTACACAGGGACTGTTAATAATCTCCTATTTGTTGTTTTTGAAGGATTGGGAGCAGAGACAATGAATGATTTGATAAGAAATTAGATGAGCACTTGAGAGAAATAAACTTACAAGGGGCTCCAGTGGCAGAGTACGTGAATAAGACTGACTCTTCAAAGAGCCAGCATGAGTTCAATGGCCAGAGTAGCCTCCTTCTGTTCTATTATGACTCTATAATCCTACAACTCTGTCCTTTCTATGTTTGTCAGAAGCTACATTTGGATTGAAGCCTTGAAGGCTGGAAAAGCCCCTCTCACCCAGCCCCAAATCCCCGTAACATTGTCCATTTAAAAGTTATACACATAGACAATGCAATTTCACAACTTAACATTAACATGACCAGCTTCAAATTCCTTCCACCCCCAGCTTTATCCCATGCCCATCCCTCCCCCTCCTGACCAAACCTAACCTGTCCATCTTCCCACTCACCTACCTGCTCCACTCCTCCCACAGGCCTATCACAATAGCCCTCTACCGCCATCCACCTATCACAATCTCTGCTACTATTCTCCCAGCCCCACCTCCTCCCTCTATTTATTTCTGGACTGCCCTCCCCCAAGCTAGACCTGACAAAGGGCTTTGGCCTGAAATGGTGACCTACCTGCTCCTCGGATACCGCCTGACCTGCTGTGCTTTTCCGGTCTCACACCTGGACTCTGGCTCCCAGCATCTTTAGTCCTAATTGTCTCCCATTTCACAGCTATACTCACTGACAGCACCCGTCTCCATACCCAAACCCAACCAGTTTGGTTATCTCCGTTTGGGGGTTATGAATCAAGGCTGTGCTCAGAATGCTCCTGGCCGCTAATTGGTAAACTCAGAAAGCAAACGTTGCCTTAGGAAAATTGCATAATTTTATTAGCATGTCACACTTCAGGCTTGATTTGTAACAATTCTCAAAGAGCCAGTATGAATTTACACAAGTGTCTGAAAATTGGTTTCCAACAGGGAATTGATAATTACCTGAAGAGATCAAACTGCAGGGTCCCAAGGAAAACGCAGGGGACTGAGATTCATGGATTACTCTTGCCTGACCACTAAAGGCACCCTGATTCAATCATATGCTCCTGTGTTACAACTGGGTGCTGAACCCATACTGTTGGGATCCCTGTTAACACTGCACCTCGATGCTCTACACCAAAACAATGGCCCAGGCCTAAATGCCATGTAAAATGGACAAAGTGCTAAAACCTCTGAGTCAGAAGTTACATCGTCTAAGCTTGTTCCAGAGAATCTGGGTAGAATTTATTGTCAGTCCCCACCAATGGCAGGCTAGGGAAACAGGGTTGGGAGGGGGAGGTGTGCGTAATGAAGGGAAAAGACAGTTGCCTTCCAGTCCCCGAGTGAGAACAGACCTAACAACCTGGAGATTATTTAAGATCAGTAAATGAATCATTCTTACAGGGCAGAAAGCAGCCAATCAGCCCATCAAGTCTCTACTAAGCCTTCAAAGGATATCCCACCCTATCCTAATACCCCTGCATTTACGATGGCCAATCCACCCAACTTGTGCATCTTTAGGCTATGGGAGGGAACGAGACCACCTGGAAGAAGCCCACTCAGATATGGAGAGAATGTGCAAACGCCACTCAGACAGTTCCCTGAGGCTAGAACTGAACCCAAGTCCCTGCCGCTGTAAGGTAGCAGTGCTTGTCACTGAGCCACCGTGCCACCCTTTCAGAATGGTCACATCAGAGCTATAGGATATCGCAGGCAATTGAGTTTTGGGCAAGTTGCTGCTCTTGGCTTCTCCTTGTGTTTTATTTCTTTGCCTGTGATCAGCACCTGCTTTCAAAGGAGGCCACTATCATTTTTTTTTGTTGGGTCTTGCCGGATACAGCAAAACAGGGTGAGATTCTCCCAGGACTCAAAGGTGATACCAAAGATCCCTAGTGGAGCCTTCAAAGTGTCTTTGTTCAACTTTGAGCACTTGGATACTCCTGAGAAATTTCATGGGCAATCTGGGTTCATGACCAAATATGACTGTCACCAAATATGGTGTAAATGCTCAGTGCATCGGTTTGGATGAGTTAAAAAGATAGACGCCTTTGAAAGCGAATAATTAATATTCCGCATAAAGGAGGCAAAGTTTTAATGCAACTTAACAAAAACTGAAAGACCTGCAGATGCTGTAAATCAGGAACAAAAACAAAGTTGCTGGAAAAACTTACAAACAGAGTTAACGTTTTGGGTCCGGTGACCCTTCCTCAGAACAGTTCTGAAACATTAACTCTGTTTTCTCCTTCACAGATGCTGCCAGACCTGCTGAGTTTTTCCAGTAACTTTGTTTTTGTTTTAATGGGACTTGATGTTAGTGTCGTTAACATTTAGGGGATTGATGAGAAACCTTTCATATTATAGTCAGCGTACTTGCTATTTGATATCCCCTATGGGGCTATGAGGTGCATTTTGCCTGGTGCTCTTGTTTACATCGTGGCAGTGGCCTAGTGGTATCATTGTTGGATTATTAATCCCAAGACCCAGGTAATGTTCGTGGGACCTGGGTTCAAATCTTGCGACAGCAGATGGTGGAATCTGAATTCAATAAATAATCTAGAATTAAGAGTCTAATGATGATCATGAATCCATTGTCAATTGTTGAGGGAAAATCCATCTGGTTCGTTACTGCCCTTTAGGGTAGGAAACTGCTATCCTTACCCTGGTCTAGCCTACATGTGACTCCGGATCCCCAGCAATGTGGTTGACTCTTAACTGCCACTTGGGGATGAGTAACAAATGCTGGCCTAGCCAGTGATGCCCTCATCCCATGAATAAATCTGGATGTTAGAATATAATTTGCATAAATATTTTGTAGATTGTTTTGCTGTTTCAAGTTTGTGTATGTGCAGTTTATTTTGTTTGTTCAAAACTCCCATGAGGTCTCATCCTAGTAAGTACCTGGGGTTTCATTTATTGTCTTTTTACAAAAAAAATTCTGGCCCCTAACCAGATCACTAGGTTCGATTCTGGCCTCGGGCGACTGTTTGTGCAGAGTTTGCATGTTCACCCTGTGTCTGCATGGGTTTCCTCCAGGTGCTCTGGTTTCCTCCTACAGTCCAAAGATGTGCAGGTTAGGTGGATTGGCCATGCTAAATTGCCCGTAGTGTTCAGGGATGTGTGGGATATAGGGGGATGGGTCTGGGTAGGATGCTTCAAGAGGCAGTGTGGACTTGTTGGGCTGAAGGGCCTGTTTCTACACTCTAGGGAATCTAATCTAACAACATGATTTTGCAGTCTCGTCAGAGATTTTAACATTTTGTTGCAATGTTTGTGTTCTTCTTCTTTGAAAGAAGCTATTGTCTTCACTGTTAGTTTCCCTAGACCTTCTGTTTATTTTTGTGCATTTTTATAGCATAAATCTAAGTCGCATAAAAAGTTGAAAAGCTTGCCCAGTTGTTGATTCTTAAATTTGAGTTATTCTTGGCCCCCACTGTTTATGTCATTGTACGTTCATATTTTCTCTCTGGACTTTTTGGATTAGAGTAGCAGGAAATTTCATCATAAGTGAGGTCATGAAAATTGGTACAATAATGGGACAATGTTTAAGTCTAATTCTCAATTTGTGCCCATGCAGGGAAGTTCAAGACGCAAATGCAAGAAATCTCAAATCAAGAATTGAAAGTGTTACAAATGCGAAGTTAAAATATAAGCTAGTCGGTCAAATTTAAGCCTTCATCAGGTGGCAGGTCAGAGTGTGTGCTGTTTGACACACTAGCAAAGTCATAAATTGCACAAGCCTCACTCCCAATTTATGATGTTACCCAAGCCATTTGAGTTTATCACTGCTTTGTAAGGAACTGCCAGCTATCTATTATTCTGTGTATTTGATCATCCCATCAATGATGCATGGACATTAAGAAAGTAAGCAGTTAGTCCAGCATTAGTTATTGAACTACTGACTCGTCTAGTGAGTCAGATAACTGTATCTAACTCTTAGTATTATTCAAATGTCACAATTAACAACACTTTTAATTATACAGTTCATACAGACAGCAGAGAAGAATTGAAATACTGATCAACTATTAGAAGTACAAAGATGATATCTACTGAGCAAGTGATTATCCTCTCTACCAGTTCAATACTGTATTAAAGTAATTAATGCACCAAAGGTAATTAAGCGTTAACTCTGAAATGGAGGGAATCAATTATCCAATCAGTATCAACAATACCTCATGCAACAAAAAAAGCCTATTCACTGGTAGGTGAATCTAACCGCATTTATAACTGCAACCATGCTTTCCACTGAAATGAATGATAAATTAATTTTTATAATTTACTGATTGCTGTGTCATTCTAGAGATCTATTTTAATCAAAGCAATGAATATAATAGACATTAATATTGTGAAAATGAAGCTACCTCAATATTCTGGAGGCAATGAATTCTGCCTTTTCGTTCTGGCTATCATCAAGTTCTCAGTTCATTCTTCAAGTTTTCATTCTTGAGCCCAAAAGGTATGAACTTCCTTTTCATTTCGGGCCTTTAAGCAGGGAGGCATTTCTATAGGGTAAAAGATGTCAGTAAATCATGGTTGCAAAATGAGAGCAACACTTGCATTGAACTAAATCAGGTCATTTTCAATAATTCTGCACAGTTTTGCATTTAACCAGTCATCACATGAATGTCATATCTAATTTGATTTTCACAGGTCTTACAAATAATCATAGTTCTTAGGGCATGACCTTTGCAAGCCTGGGATTGAGATAGTAACCTGGCCTGTTGCTTTAAGGATTTTTAAAGTATTCTCAATGGGAAGATAATTTAAAAAGGCAAATAAAAGTAATTGCCCTTGTTTATAAATCTTTGGTCCAAGACAGAATGATGACATTTGCTTGGAAATTTCTAATTCTGCATTTAAAAAATCAATTCTGGAATTAAATCTTGTTTTCAAAGAAGTTTGTATCATATTGGTGAATATTTTTTAAAGGCTATGCATAAAACTATCCCGTTTGGTAACACTTTTATGACATCTGCTTGCAATAGATCAAAAGATATCTTTTCTTTAACAATAGGAGCTATAGTACCATGCATTGTACAATGTATTTGTTAATAGAAAGTACAGCCTCTATATTCTTTGTGTATATCTATCATAACAAATAATGTGTTATATGCATGATACCATGAGAAATTTTGCGATTGTCAGCCCAAAGCACAAATTTTCTGCTGGTCATTTTACCAAAGCTCTAACTCTATCAGCAATATGACTGCAAGTATAGGTATTCTGTCTCACTCAAGCTGCCAAAGAGCGAATTAAGTTTCTTCTGGTTACACCAATACAACCATATCCCTGCCACACTCCTTTTTTTCAGCAACTTAATTCAAACTTTAATTTTAAATGAGCTAATGAGCTAAGAACTTGCTACCTATGTGCTTGGCTGTTGCAATAGTCATTTGAAAACCTCTTTTTCTGTTCGACTAAAATGGAATATGAGTATTTTGAAGTATGGTCATGATTAACATTAATGCTGAGGGTGGGGTGGAGGTAGATTAACATTGAAATAACAAGAAAGATGTATCTTACATCTGTCCAGAATTCTTGAGTCTCCTTAACCGTAAATGATGGATTAGCAAATCTATTAGACTGACCCTTACGCTTTGTAGAGGGACTCAATCATTTTCTCAAATACATTGTTACACACAATACAGAATTCACTGCTAAGTTTCTTAACTGGTCAGAGTTCGGGATGATGGACAAAAGGATAGTTTAGAACTGCATGAATATTTATGCCATATGCACCCCTGAAGTGACATCAACAGAAAGAAATTATTTAATCAAATATTTCATTTGTGGGATCTTGCGTAAAAAATTGATTGCAGTGTTTCCATGATTAAAACATTGATAACACTTCAAAAGTATCTCATTGGTTGTAAAGTGTTGAGGGATGTGTTGAGAATGTGAAGCTCATTCTGGTAGCTTCTATTTTTATCTCTCTTCCCCCCCTCTTTTTTTCCATGATATAGATTTAGAATTATTGTGCAGAACAACCCAGTGTAATCAGAAACTAAAGAAGTCACAGATAGACCCTGTAGTGCTTTCTTGCACAGTGAATGAGGGTGTATTTGACTCATCTTGCATTTTTATGGCAATGAAGAGGAGGTGATGGCCTAGTGGTGTTGTCACTAAACTGTTAATTCAGTGAACCAAGTAATGTTGCTGGTAATAAAATGTGAGGCTGGATGAACGCAGCAGGCCCAGCAGTATCTCAGGAGCATAGATGCTGCTGGGCCTGCTGTGTTCATCCAGCCTCACATTTTATTATCTTGGATTCTCCAGCATCTGCAGTTCCCATTTTCACTAATGTTGTTGGTAGCCAGGTTTGAATCCTGCCATGGCAAGCTGGGGAATTTGAATTCAATTTTAAGAAACCTGGAATTAAGAGTCTAATGATGACTATGAATCAATTGTTGGGGAAAACCTATCTGATTCTCTACTGCCCTTTAGAGAAGGAAACAGCTGTTCTAACCTACATGTTTTGGCCTACATGTGACCTCAGATCCACACCAGCAGTGTGGTTGACCTACTGGGTAGTTAGGGATAGGCAAAAAATGCTAGTCTAGCCAGCGATACCCACGTCCTATGAATGAATATTTTGTTTTAAAAATGCTTAGTTTTGTTAAGAGTGGCCTGGTGTGCCTTTGGGGTTGGAAAAGTGTGATGGTCAAATTGAGTTATGTATGAATTCCCACTCCAGATTTTTCACTCCATCCAATATTCTGACAGTGGGCTGTGTTACTCACAAAAGTGTGATGGACCTGTGTGATTCAATGGAAACTCAATCAAATTGCCAATCACTTGGCTGTACTCTTGCAAAACTCCAGTCAAAAACCAAACTCAATCCAATGGAAACCTGTAACAGATTTTCTTTTACTGGCCTTTCTTTGTTTTGAAATGATAAATATTCCCATCTTGAAAGCTGAAGTATTGCTGCACAGAGCAAAATTACAATTGAATATATTCCACATTGCAAATGTGATTCACTTGACTTCCTGGCATCATTACTTACACAAAGCAATAAAGATTTTAAATGAGATGAGGCATGCATTTATTGAAAAAGTTTAGAAGGTTTTCCAGTGGATTGCTGCTGGGGATTTTGCTTATTCATCTTCATAGTTGCAACATACTTGCTATAAGGGAATTAAGGAGCTCTGAATGACCAGGGGCAGAATGTTCTTGGTTAGTATGAGAAGAGGATGGATGCTAAGGGGTCTGGATAAAAGAAATATCACTGGCAGCCACAGATTTCAATGCATTCCCACTGCAAGAGGTGTTTCCTGTAGGTGGGCAGCCTTAATTAGGGGCCACTTTGAGTGTCTTGTTTTGCCATGATGGAGTGTTCTCTCCCATGTGGAAGAGATCAGCTCATTGAAGACAGTGTCTCTGACAATCAAAAGGGACCATTGAAGCCCAAGGCTCCAACCCTTATAAAGGACATGACTGTCCTGGAGAGGGTACGGGGAGTGTGACCAGGATGTTGCCTAGAGTGGAGAGTTTTAATGATGAAGAGATGCTGGATAAGCTTGGGTTGTCTCCCTTGGAGCCAAGAAAGCTAAGGGGGTAGGGAAGCAGATAGTGGTGTATAAGATGATGAGGGACACGTACAGGGTGGATAGGAATCAGCTGTTCCCCTTAAGTGAAGGATCAATAATGACAGGAAATGCTTTTAAGATGAAGTGCACAATGTTTAGAGGGGGTTCGCAGAATACATTTTTCACCCAGTGGGAATCTGGAATGCACTTCCTGGGAGGGCAGTAGTGGTGCAAAACCTTAAAACTTTTAAAAAACTTAGATGACCACTTGAAATTTCATCACATTCAAGGCTATGGGCCTAGTGCAGGAAAATGGGACTTTAGTAGATAAGTCAGTGCAGACCACATGAGCCAAAAGGCTTCTTCTGTGCTCTATAACCTTATGACCCCCTGAGAAAGAACCACTGACAGGAAAGGCATTACGCATGGTTCAAATGTTACCATGAAGGGGATTGTCCCTCTGGCCAGATGTCCAGTCTGCATGGCCCTCGAAGCAAAGTGTCAATGGCCAGCCCATTGAGGGTGGTCCTATCTGAAGGTGTCCTCGTGTGCTCCAAGCAGTGGTCAGCTTCTCTGTCGGGCTGCAGAGGCTCAAGTGTTGACTAGACCTGCAGGTTCAGGAGTCTATCTACTGCACATAATTGAATTGTCTGCTCATACGAAGTAGATTCTGAAGCTGCCTCTAGGAAAATAAGTCCCTTGGACTGGATGCCAGTATGTGCTCGCTCAGAACCCTGTTTGCTTTCAATGGAGTCAAGTTTTTTTGGAAAATCGCCACATTCAATGGCTTTATCTTTATAGTTCTCTTACTTTTCCCAAAACTCTCAGAGAGGAAAGTTAAATTGCTTTTTATGTTGAAGGTGCTGCATTTACACATTATGCTCATTCAATGACATTTAGGAATACTGGTGACTGAATTAACTGTTCAAGCTTCATTCCTTAGTTTATTTTATTGAATCACCATGTCTCTGAGTTCTTCAAGGTAGAAATGGTGGATTGGGTACAATTACAACATTTCACGGACATGAATAGGACAGGTTCGGAGGGATATGGACCAGGAGCAGGCTGGTGGGGCTAGTTTAGTTTGGGATTATGTTCAGCATGGTCTGGTTGGACCGAAGGGTCTGTTTCTGTGCTGTGTGACTCTATGATTCTATAACAGAACGTGTAGGGAATTGAGATAACACAAGTGAGACAGCAAGGTTACAGAGTACTGTTGTGAAATTTCTTTGATGATATGAGGGCCATTTTATTCGCACTCTCAAATCAGTAATGGGTTAGTGAGAAAACTATGCCGTCCGCCTGAAACAGGTAGCTACAATATTCAAAAGATATTTGGATAATTTCTTGGATAGAAAAGGTTTGGAGGATTATGGGCCAAATGCAGACAGATGGAACTGGTTTAGTTTGGGAACATGGTCATTGTGGACTGGTTGGGCTGTAGGGTTTGTTTCCATGCTTTATGACTCAATGACTCTAAATTGCAAAATTTTGACTACAGAGTTGAGTTGTGAGGGCCACAATGGCAGCTCATGAGGAGGACATGACAGTAACAGAAGCTTTAGGACATGGTCGAGCATTTTCAGGGCTAAGGAGATTATGAGAGAGTTGCAGTGGGAGAGATGTCCACTGAGGTCTTTCCGGAGAGAGGAGGGTAACTTCTTCAAAGTGGGCATCCTTAGAAGAGTCTCAGCAGTGAGGTTAAAATTGTTTCGGGGATAGTAGGAACTGCAGCTGCTGGAGAATCTGAGATAACAAAGTGTAGAGCTGGTTGAACACAGCAGAGCAAGCAGCATCAGAGGACCAGGAAAGCTGGCATTTCGGGCCTAGACCCTTCTTCAGAAATGGGGGAGGGGAAAGGAGTTCTGAAATAAATAGGGAGATGGGGGAGGCAGATAGAAGATGGACAGAGGAGAAGATAGGTGGAGAGGAGACAGATAGGTCAAAGAGGTGGGGATGGAGCCAGTGAACGTGAGTGTAGGTGGGGACTTAGGAAGGAGATAGGTCAGTCCAGGGAGGATGGACAGGTCATGGAGGCGGGATGAGGCTAGTAGGTAGGAGATGGTGTTGGGGCTTGACGTGGGAGGAAGGGATAGGTGGGAGGAAGGACAGGTCTATCCCTGCCTCTTTGACCTGTCTGTCTCCTCTCCACCTATCTTCTCCTCTATCCATCTTCTATCCACCTCCCCATCTCTCCCTATTTATTTCAGAACCCCTTTCCCCTCCCCTATTTCTGAAGAAGGGTCTAGGCTCGAAATGTCAGCTTTCCTGCTCCTCTGATGCTGCTTGACCTGTTGTGTTCATCCAGCTCTATACCTTGTTATCTCTAAAACAGAGAAGAGGAGGAATTTCTTCTCTCAGAGGATAGTGAATGTGTGGAATTCTTTACCACATAGGGCTGTTGAGGATGGGCCATTAAAGTATATTCAAGGCTGAGACAGACAGATTTTTAATCAGCTGTGGAATCAAGAGCTATGGGGGAAAGGAAGGAAAGTAGAGTTGAGAATTATCGTATCAGCCATGATCTTGTTGAATACCAGAAGAGACTCAATGGATTGAATGGTCTCTGCTGCTCCTACATCATATGATCATCTTACCTCTGCTCCAAGATGCCCAGCGAAACAGGAGGCTGGGACCACATTGACCAGGCAGTAGTGATGCTTCCAAGATTCTCTGGTTTGATAATTATTAGAAAACATTGAACGCATGTTTTGTCCGACAGTATGCCAACTTTACAATTACTTATGCAGCCAAAATTGGAAGCTGTGGTGTTTAAAGACTAGCCTCAAAATTACTTCAGTTACACTTTGCTGTCCAAGAGGCTTGGGAGTGGGGAGGTGGGGCATGCAGGGCCCACCTTGACCTTCCTCTTCTCACGTCCTGTCTTTCATGATAAACAGATGGGACATGGTTGAAAATGGCCCACATTATGGCTCTATCATTGTAAAGGTAATGACAATTTTGCATGTTTGCTGATTAAAACTGGAGTAAATTGTTGCAATATGGTTTGGCTGAGGCATCATGATTGTCAAATAATTTATTTTATTGCCTTCTTTTGTTGTATAAGTTACAGTTATGGTCTACCAAAGACCCTCCAATTTGTTTCTGGCATCTCCAGCTTCTCTATAGTGACAAGTTGGCTAAAATCACAATCTAAGTTCTGATAAAGTGCATGCCTTGGATACATTCACCGAGCCAAATTATGAATATTTGTCATAATTTCATAACGGTCATCATCTCTCCCTTTGGTGGTTGGAATGCTGTAATGTCATTCTGACAAATCAAAGGGTTGAGAAGAACGTAGCCTCTCATGTTATCACTTTCCCTTTTTACTAAGTTTCAAGCTGCAATCCTCCAGCTGCAGCCATGGAAGTGATATTTACATGAGCATTTCCCTGCTGCTTTCGATTCCAGATAATACCAGGAAACGAGGGGTACTTTGAGAAATAATGCGAAACCCTTTAGCGATTTTTCAAGTTCCCCAGCATGTGTTGGAGTGTCTTCTGATGAGCTGACAGAGTCACATGTCGCAGATAGATCAATCAAAAGCTATGTGGATTCTGAGGGTAACCAGTTCCAGATACCTGGCTAAACTATGAAATGAATTTGAGATCTTCCCTCGCGGAACCTTGTGTACTGTTTCCCTGCCAGCTCCAGAACATCCCACAACCCTTTCAAAATCATGTCACAGTACTTCCATAGACTTTGAAATAACTTGTGTAAAGCCACCTGAAATTTTGTTGGCCCGATCTTTAACTATCATCATTGCCCAGAGGGCCAGATTAGGGAGGAAGGAGGATGCGCTGGGGGTGGGGGCTAGTGGTGGTGGTGGGGGGCATGGAGGTGGAGTTAGCTGTGATTAGCTCAGCCCCAGCACAGACCCAAGTTTCAAAAGCATGCATCGAGTCAGCTAGAGTGGCTGTTTGATGTCGCATCACACCTAAGTCAAAAGCTGTTGGTACCCAGTGCTCACACTGGCATCCCAGCATGACGAAGTAGTTGGGCTGGTACAGTGCAAGCAGGTAGGAGCACTGTACGAACCAATCTCTGACTTCAAGGCTTCTGTAACACTAGAATCTGAACTCGCAGCCAGTGTGTCAAAGCACCTTTATTAAATTTGTTGAATAATGTCACTTATATTTGCTTCTAGCAAGAATAACAACATTTCCAATTAAAGTTGGCAATAGTCCAAACTATATGTGTCATTCTTGATGAATAATTAAAAAAGGTTATTAACGCAGCTGAATGTCTAACAACTTGATCCTTGACAGATCATCTCCTGTGTAGCAAGGAAAATTCTATTCTAATTATTAAGGCTATTGATAGAAACCCATTTGGAACGCTGGAAAAAATTGAGGTGTGTTTATAAAAAGTTCAATGAGAACTTTTGTTTATTAAAGAGGGAAGTTAAAATTACAAAAACAGAATAGATTATGTTGTTAAATATTAATAATCCTGGCCCACTTCTGAATATATTCCGCGAGCAGTTTCTAGATACTGACCAACAATAAGAATCCTGACTGACAGATTCCATCCTTCACCTATTGCAGATGCATTAAAGCAAACTGAAATATTCCCCTCACTACCCTGCTACTGTAGATCCAACAATACAATACATGGAGTAGATCAAGGAGAATTTTTGGAGATCAATAGACCGACATCTCTGGGATTTAAAAACCTGAATTCAAATTGCCCCATGCTGGCTGGGGAATGTAAACTAATTAATTATACAAATCTGGGATAAAAGTTAAAATTACTAAAGATGATCCAAAATTACCAGGTTGTCATGTAGCTCCATCTGATTAATGAGAAAGAGGCGCTGACACAGTCTTGTCTAAATGTGACTCCAACACCTGCCCCCTAATAATTTAGTCTTAACTCTCTGGGAAAATGGTTTGGTATCCAGTTGGATCAGAAACTGATCATGCATGTGGACTGCAAGGCTTCAAGAAGGCAGCTTACCAGCACCTTCTCAAGGCCAAGGTGAATGGCTGATTATCGCTGGCCTAGTCAGCGACAGCCATGTGCTGTGAAAATGGGGATAGGGAGGGAAGGAAGATGAGTCCAAAATATTCCAGAATGATCCAAAATGAGAATTTTTGTTATTTGTTAATCCTTGTCTGCCCTTTACATTTGTTGTGTGTCTGACGCCTTATGATATTTTCCATGGCATCTCCCATCCAATATAGTGATCATTATAAATTTATAGACTTAATTGTTCAACGTGCAAGCAGTGATGAAGTATAGCAGAAGGGTTCATATCTGTATTCATACATGCTGAATTGAATTTTACCAACTTCCTTAGCAATTACCTCCTACAGCTCTTGCAGAGCAGAATATTTTGGTGTTGAGTTGTGATATTGTATGCTGTTCATGTATTGAACCAGTACAGCAACAGAGTCAAGCAGGAGCTGGCTTTTGGTAAATCCAACCCATATCCTTTTGTGCTTTTCTAAGAATTCTGAGTCCCATTATATTACAGGCTTTCCACAACATTTTATTTGGAGAGAAATATATATTGGCTGTGGTACAGGAGTGTGTAATGTTGGAGAGACATGATCTTCAGATACTGAAGTTAGTGAGTCACTCAATACAATCTCCATTATTGTTCAGGCATGGTGAATGTAATCCAAAGAGTTTAATTTGTATAAGTTTTTATTATCCCAGACCTTGTAAACATATTTAATCAGTCTCCATAAGTACTATAATTGTGAGTGTTAATTATAAGAGGATGCCCTTTTTTCTGGCGACGTGTTTTTTGGGTGAGGGTCAGAATGCTCAGCCTACCATGATAACTTTTCTCACACAGCCTTCTGCTCTTCGGCTCATCAATTATGCAGCTAGTCTCCTGGGGCGCCTGTTTCATGGAGTTGCACAGCAGGAGAGATGGAAGTGTTTGTCACAGCCAGGAATTGGCAATGTTCATGACGTTGTTGCCATTTGTAAGCCCAACTGCATTTCAGATGCTGCAAGACAGGAATGGTCCATCTCACTGTATCTTGTGCCATCATCCCCAAGGAAATGCCCAGAAAAGCAGCTTTGCTCCTCGCTTCAAAGATTGGGACCTGGATGAAGAGGGAACCGGAGAAGAGGGCTTTGCTGCTGACCAGCAAAGGAAGCCCATTCCACCAAGCTCAGCCTGAACCAAGAGACCTTCCTGGGTCACTGCTGGGTCCCTGGTGAAATGTTATGCACAGCAGGGCAAGAAGAAGGTTGATCAGTGTATCCACGCTGCAAGGGTAAATGCCACATCTTCTCACTCCTGCCTGGCATTCAAGGCCATCACTCTCTCTAACTCAGCTGTTGCATACACCGCTCATCAAGCTCATGGAATACAACTCTCATTATTCAATGCGTCATGTCCACTCAACTTCTCTCAACCACCACACCCACACAAAATACAAGGATCTCCTACCCTCTTGTTCTTCACACTTACCCACTGGAGATGCTGCCTGCTCTTGTATCACCACTAACCCTCTTCAATCCAGCTCCATCCCTCCTTTTCTCTTGATTAGGAAGCAATGGCTCACACCCGGGCTGGAAGTGTGAAGACACAGAGAGGGATGGAAGACATAAAACTCCTTGTACTATAAGAGGAAGGAATCTTGGATTTGGTTGGAGGAGGTAGCTGCTAATTTAAGGATTGAGTAATCATTCCATCATACTGCACTGCTCTCCCATTTCCATCAAGCTCACTTATTCTTCACCTACATAAGCTTGAATCCCTTTTACATGACTAATTCCCTCTCTTCTCTTTTCTTCTCTTCTCCAGACCCTTGCCGCAAAAAGGCTAACAGTGGAAATCCTCAGCTCAAGCCCTACCTTTCGACGAGGAATTTCCTCACCTCTCTGTGGATGCACCAGGAAACGTTCTCAGTCACCAGCACAGTATGTGCTCTTTTGGGATTAAACTTGGGAAGAAAACCTGTTGCACACATCACTGACACATCTCCTTGGCTTGCCAAATGATGTAATTCCCCAGGTTTCGGACACTCCAAGGACTGCTGGGGAAGCAGACATCTGCTCAGCCCTAGGCACATGATGATCCCATGATGCTGGTCATTCATTTCTTCTTCAAAATGAACAGAGAAGCACAGGAATAACAGGAGGGTTATCAGTTGGTAAACTGGATCAAAAGATGTAGGAGCACACCAATATTGTGAGTTCTGTGAAGGCCCCTGCATGGAGAGGCTGTTGACCACCATGGTTCCTTGATACTATGGAAATCCAAGTCCAGGCATTTCGTTTTGCATCATTTCCTAAAGGTATCGTGAGCCATCAATTGTGGTGGGGTGGGGGGGGGGGGGGGGCGGTGCTTAGCCTTAGCTCCCAACAGCCATCTCTGCATGGCCTGAGCACCTAGGAAGGGGATCAAAAACCAGAGACCTGCCCTTAAATTACACATTATGGCAGCTCCCAGAGTACTTAGGGCAGATCTCCATTGCCTCGTGTCAGCGGGTACAGATACGTTGAGCATTGATGGTGTGGAAGCCTTTTCTCTCGTTAGAGCCAAAGGTGATAGGGTGCCCTCAAATCAACATGTATGCAGTTTCTATTGGCATACACCTTCTGACTCTCCTCAGCACTAGGAAAGAGTATCTGATTCGGGGAAAATGGTATCAGAGCAATTCCAGATACTTTTATGGGTTGAGAATCAGGAGATGCCACACAGGTCTGCAGTTGCCCCTTGAAATGAGACAATGTTATAAAAATTCAGGGCAAATGTAAACTTGGTGCTCATCTGAATTGAATGGCCACCCAGAGCCCTCTGAGCACACTTCTTGTTCTAGCAAATAAAACAATAATCTGTGATGGTGGTTGATAATCCGAGCCTGCACTGGGTTTCTGATAGCTTTAGAAAAGACAATGATGTGTGTAGATCCAGAAACTAGTCACTCTCCTTGGGGAATCTTCACTAGTTGCTTCTCCCCCACCCCCAACCCCCACGCCGGATAGGTGGGAGGAAGGTGGACAGGTTGTGTCAGATCAAGGAGGCGGGGATGGGATGAGGCTGTGAGGTGGGGAGATTTTGAAATTGGTAAAGTCCACATTGAGACCATTGGTTTCAGTTTCAAAATCTACCTCCCCACCTCACGGCCTCATCCCATGACCAGCCCTCCTCCCATCCCTGCCTCCTTGACCTGTCCTTCTTCTCTCCTACCTATCCGCTCCACCCACCTCACTGACCAATCCCCACCACTCCCTACCTGCACTCAGCCATCACCATCCCACCTACCTTCCCCAGCCCCTCCCCTCATCTCTCTATTTATTTTGGAGCTCCCTTCCCCCTCCCCCATTTCTGAAGAGGGATTCCAACCCAAAACATCCAGCCTTCCTGCTCTTCTGATGCTGCCTGGCCTCCTCCAGTTCTACACAATGCAATCTCTACATTAATATGTTCCCTTGACATGGATAAGATCTTTAAAAAGGAACAAACAGAAGATACTGGAAATGCTGAACAGTTCAGGCAGCATGTGCGGCATCACAAACTGGCTGGACTTTACACTCTTCGGAATGATTGATCATTTACAGGGTGTGGGGATGGTGTTAGACAGCCTGCCTGGCCTTCTGCCCAGTGGGAGCCTGTAGAAGTGTTTTTCTTTTCTCTTTATTCATTAACCAAGATGGGGGCATTGCTGACAAAGCAGCATTTATTGCCCATCCCTAATTGGCCAAAGGGTAGTTAAGAGTCAACCACATTGCTGTGAGTCTGGAGTCACATGTAGGCCAGATCAGATAAGGATGGCAGTTTCCTTCCTAAAGGACGTTAGTGAATCAGATGGGTTCTTCTAACCATCAACAATGGATTCATGGTCACCATTAGATTCTTAATTCTGGATAGTTATTGAATTCAAATTCCACGATTTGCAATGGGGGGATTTGAACACAGGTCCCCAGAGCATTACCTGGGTCTCTGGATTTACAGTCTAGCAATAATACCACTCGACCATCACCTCCCCTGTGGCCAGCGAATGACTACTCGACAGCTTCATCCTGCTCCCACTGGCACTGTGCCCTAGGAGAAGGGGTGGCCCACACCAAGCAGAAAGTCAAGCTGTTGTTAGCTTCATGGGCTGTCATCAGACAAGAAAGTGGAACTTCATTTGGTGCCTCCCTGTACCCCCAGAGTCACCCGGTCCCCACAAGCTAGCAAAAGGACATTTATCCACTCCCTCACCCACCTCCTTTTCACCCTCTGGCTCCACCCTGCCCATCTGAAAGGAGCAACCACTGGCATTTCATTGCAACCTTGAAAGCCAAGTGAGTCCAGCATTGCTTTTTAATGCCAGCATTTCCACATTGAAGCAGGATAGTTGAGTTTTGTGCCAGTGCAGTGCTCTCCAAGCACTGTGCCACTCTGTTCAAGATTTTATTTTCATATGTCTTTTTCCCCAGAGTTTGGATTTTGAAAGGCACGTTCTGGATTTTGAGGAAATTGCAATCTGTAATTAGTGCAAATTATGGCCTAAAGCCCTAACTTATCCAAACATAGGCAATTTAGGCAGACAATCAACAGCTCCAGCAATTTTCTCAGACGAACTGTATTTCAGTTGTCACAAAGCCAATCTTCTGGTTCTGCAAGGACTGTACAAAGAAATAGCAAATTCAGTAACTTAGATTAGGGCCTGCATTGTCAAGGGGCCACCTTATTGCTGCTATTCAAAGAATCAACACCTTGGGACTAAGCTGCTTGATTTGCAGAGAGGAAGTCAGTACAATGTAATAATAAAGCCCTCAGGAAAGGGATAGGTTCTTTTATCTGTCAAATGCCTTTGTATAAATATGATTTTATAAATACTTTGTCATCTCTCCATGGAGAGATTGACCCAATTTAAATAGCAGGCAGGTGTGGTGAGAGGGTCACTCAGAATGATTGCTGAGGTCAGGACTATTTTAACATAGTGATCACATCCCACTCAGAGTTGGAAGGAGTGAGGCTGCAGTGGGAACTTGGACAGAAATCGATTGTGTAATCAGACAGGCATGAGAGCTGGAGGTTGGAGCTGGGAATCCTAAATGCGAGGCAGCGTAAAAATAGAAATGGTACGTGAAGGCGGGAGATGTCTGAGGTTTTCTTGCTGTTCCTCCTGAAGAATGTAATATTTAGCCTCCTCTTGCCACTCAGCTTCATCCAAACAAGGTTGGAGAGTCTTCCCTGGAAAAGTACAAATTGCTACTGCTAATGTCATCAGGCTGTGTACTTTACTACACCCTTCTTTCCCATTACTTCAAAGTTAATGATGATAATATTCTCATGTTATTGATATTTGTCTAATAATCAATCACTCACCAGAGACTGATTAATTCCATGGCTTAGTTTATTCAAAACCATAAAACAGACATTACAAATTTGTTTCTACATTTGCAGTTTGCGCAGTCCAATTAGACTGACTGGGAGGCAGAGTTTCAACATGATACCCACAGAGTGCCTGGAGACTTTAAATAGGAACTCTTTTAAAGGCAAGGTACACAAGCAACAAACTCTTCCTTTACAAAACAAAGCTTATTGATTTACAGGAACAACCGATCTCTATGACGTGCAGGTAATTTACTGAGGCTTCCAGTTCCCGTGTTGGTGATTTTGTCCTTTGAGTCAGGAAGTGCATTGATTTCGTAGTCATTAGTAATGTTGCCTGTTGTTTCTGTTTTCATTGGCAAGTTTATTTTCTCTTAGACCTGGACCTCTTCCACTTCTGTGTTAGTGGTTATTTTGTTGCCTCAATGGCCTGCTTGAGTTTTTTGTATTCACTCATGGAGCTTGAGCATTAATGACGAGGCCAGGATTTATTTCCCATCCCTAGTTCCCCCTTGAGAAGGTGGTGGTGAGCTGCTTTCTAGAACCGCTGCAGTTCTCCTGCTGCAGGCTACCCACAATGCTTTTAAGGAAGAAATTCCAGGATTTTGACCCAGTGACAGTAAAGAAACGGTGATATATTTCCATGCTGAGATGGTGGGTGGCTTGGAGGGGAATTGGCAAGAATGATTTTCCCACATATCTGCTGCCCTTGGCCTTTTAGGTGGAAGTGGTCTTGGGTTTGGAAAGCATGGCTTAGGATCTTTAGCAGATTTCTACAGTGCACCTTGTAGATGGTACACGCTGCTGCTACTGAGCATCGGTGACGGAAGGAGTGGACGCTTGTTGGTGTAGTGCCAGTTAAGCAGGCTGCTTTGACCTGGGTGGGAAACATTTCTGAAGCTGCAACCATCCAGGCAATTGGGAAGTTTTCCATCACACTCCTGACTTGTGCCGTGTAGATGGTGGGCAAGCTTCGGGGAGTGAGGAGGTGAGTTACTTACTGTAGGATTCCTAGCCTCTGACCAGTTCTTGTAGTCACTGTACTTGTATGGCCAATCCTGTTGAATTCTTTCACTAGAGCATTGCTGCTGACATTATTTCCTGAAAGGACTCTGTCCTGATCGATTTGCTTCTTGTTATGAGTGCTGTCACCATCACATGTTTCTGTAGGCCTGTCATTTTCTTGATCATTGTTTTAGGCTCAAGGCAATGTTTCTGTAGTTGTTCCTGCTGAGTCTGATCTATTTTACAAACAAATGACTCCAGGTGTCCCGGTCAACTGGTAATCGTTTCATTGGATATACAATGCATAGCTTGTAGTTCACCCTGCCTCTTTTCCTTCTCTTCAAGCTCTTTTTCACATTTGAGAACTGTACGGAGGTATCTCTTAAAGAGTTTGTATTCTCAGAGATGGTATGTTCATATTTGGATTTATCCTGGGCTAGTTGTTCAATCTTTAACGGTTGAATTTTCATTCTTTCCTTGACAGCATGGAGCTGATACTTTAGCTTCACCTATTCAAAAGCAAGTGAAGTGTTCTAGTGCACTGTCACTGCCAATTTTTTTTTTGCCATGTGCTCTGCAGGAGGTAATGTTCCCATGTATCTGCTACCCATGTCCTTCTCGATGGAAGTGGTCCTAGGCTTGAGAGATATGTCTTCAGATCTTTAACAAAACTGGGCATTGGTGCAAACAGAATGTCACACCCTCCACATGTCTTGCTATGTTTGAATGTTCTACTTATTTTTGAATATTTGAATTTATGTCAACTTGCGAGGATTTCTTTGTATTTACATCTATCATTTGGTAGCTATTGGACAATATAAGCCTTTGGTTTTTCTGGTGAATATTTCTGGAAAGCCCCAATGACGGTGAACATGATCACTGGCGCAGAGAGTTTTTATCTGAACTCTCACATAATGACCCTTCCTTGTGCATCTGCTTACAAAGTGGTCTCTAATGTGGTCCATATCTTACGTGCATCTTTTAGCTCTTAATCCTAATATGTTCATTATGTATTGAACTTTAGCCCCAACTGATAAACACATCTTAATGTCTTGCTTTTCTGTCTTGGACACTTCCAAACGTAAACAGTGTTTGGACACTTTAATTTCTGTTCTGAGGTCTGCTGTGTCCCAATTTAAACTGGGAATATTATGACAAGATGCCTCTGACCTTCTCTTGCTTACTATTGATCTGGTACACACATTGATATTTTCTTTATGCTGCTGCATTCCTCCATGGAAAATTTTTAGTATTTTAAAATTGTTTCATCAGTCTTGAACTTCTCAAATGTAATATCAGTATTCTAATAATTCTCGTGAACTTGTTGCAAACACATCCAAAAGTGTTTAAATCTTCTCAGTCTTTTCAAATGTCAAAGGGATATTCATTGTACCTTCTCTGCAACATGAATCAAAATGGTAGATTCACACCTTTTCCCGTTTCAGGGTATCTCAAATGTTGTTTTTAAAACCCCAATCTTTAATAAGAGTTTTACATGCCTCAAAGGTTTCTGGTGAACTTCTGCTACATTTTCACTTCACAGATGTATCCTTTCTTATTTTAGGGTACCAAATATCTGCACAATACTACACACACAGCTTTAAGTAAGATCTACAGGATAGATGTAAGGAATTTTTAGAGGGGAGGTGATGACCTAACAATATTATTGCTGGACTGTTAACCCAGAGGCCGAGGTAAAGTTCTGAGGATTCAGGTTCAAATCCTACCACAGCAGACAGTGGAATTTCAATTCATTAAATATCTGCACCTAACAGTCTAATGATGACCATGAGCTAATTGTCAGGAAAAACCCATCTGGTTCACTAATGTCTTTTAGGGAAGGAAGTCTGCTGTCCATACTTGGTCTGGCCTACATTTGGCTCCAGACCCACAGCAATGTGGTTGACTCTTAGCTGCCCTCTCAAGTGCTCATCTGGTAAAGGTCAACATAATATTTGCCTTTTTTTTTGCCCATTCATTGGATGTGGGCATCACAGCTAGGCTGGCATTTATTGCCCCATCCTAATATAGTACAACTGAGTAGCTTGCTGGGTCTTTTCACGGGGCTGTTAAGGGTCCTTCACCATTGCTGTGGGTTTGGGGGGCAGACCAGATAAGTCTGGCATATTTCCTTCCTTATAGGACATTAGCGAACCAGAGGACATTTTATGGCAATTGATGGTAGTTATATGACTGCCATTGGGCTAGCTCTTAAAATTCCATATTTTTGATTGAATTATATTGAATTCAAGTTTAACCACCTGTAGTGGTGAGATTTGAACCCATGCCTCTAGAACATTAGCTTGGGGGTGCTGGATTATTACAATAATGCCGTTACATTATGAGTGACGTTATCACGACACGCACCCACCTATACCTCACCTGACAACTGCCAAACGTTATCCTTGAATAAAGCTTTGGTAACACTGAAGACTTAGAAAACGTGATTTCAATTTTCTGATGTCTGAAATAACTGCACACAGGCAGGCATTCCATTTACATGTGCATAGTACACTGGCCATGGCCAGACTGCTCGGAGTCAGTCCCCTCAACTGAAGAGTTTCTAAATCCCCCATTTATACCCTATTTTTCTTCTTTTTTTCTAACCCCCTTGTTTATGTTGGCCAGTCAGCGCTCCCTGATTTGTTCCAGGTTAACAACCCCAACAAAGGATCTCATAGTCAACAAGATCCAGCTAGTTCCAGTCACTGCAATGTCCTTTTCAGTATGAAATATATGGCAACATTCCTGATTAACTGAGATCTAGCCCGGGATATGAATGGCTACTGTTAATGTTTTAGGACTACAGATTTCATTTATGTTATTGTCTTGTGGATAATGCTCTTGCTTCTAAAGCATCAAGCTATGGGCTCAAATCCTACCCCAAATGTTAAGACGGACATGCCAATATGTACTAAAGGAGTCCTCTAGCAGCAGACGTACTATTTTCTTTGATGATACACTAAACTGAGCGTGCAAAGAAGTTCTCACCAATATTCTGGGCCAATATTTCTCTTTCAATCAACGTCACAAAATGACCATTATCACATTGCTGTTCGTGGTAGCTTGTCGTGCAGAAATGTCTCATTATAGCAGTAACCCCAAATGTACTTTGTTGGCTACGAAGCACTTTGGGATACCGTATGGATGTCAAAGGCAATATATAAATACAATCTTTTCTTTTTCAATAAATATTTCTGCGAAGATGATTTTATACGCAAAATGTGACGTTGGAGGCATGCTTGCCGAACTAATGTATTTGGTTACAAATGTTTTGTCATCCTGCTAGATAACATCATCAGTGTGCCTCCAGTCAAGCTGTGGTGTTCTGTCCAACTTGTTATTTATATGTCTTTGTTTGCTGGGGTGTTTGCTACCCCTTCTGGGTCTGTTTCTCAATGGTTTGTGCTCAGGGACTAATTCGATGTATTTGTTGATGGAGTTCCAGTTGGAATACCAGGCCTCCAGGAATTCCCCAGTGTGCTTCTGGGTGGCTTGTGCAATTATAGACATGTTGTCACAGTAAAATTTGTGTCCCTCATTGTCCATGTGTAGTGGGGTAAGTCAGAATTGGTTGTGTCTCTTGGTGCCTAGTTGGTGTTCATGTATCTGTATTGCCCGTAACGTGACAAAATGTTTGCAACCAAACCCACCAGCTCGGCAAGCATATCTACAACCTTATCCTCAACCCGAGCTACAAAGATTCTCGAAAACTTTATATGCGTAATGTCTTCTCCTGTTTCCCTAAGGTCAAGCCGAGATGCTCAATCTCACCACCACAATCATTTTACTGAATTAGCATGAGACTTCTCATATTCATTTGGTATTGAAGAATAAATACAATCAGGCCCTTCAACTTATTAGGCCCCCTATTACTAGACCCCCTATTATTGGGCCCCCAATTATTAGACCCCTGATTATTAAGCCCCATTACAAGAACCATTCCAAGATGGGGGAAGAGTAGGACTTCTCAGCCGGAGGTCATCCACTCTGTTCATTTCTCTTTTCTCTCTTTCTTTTCTCTTTGGTGCTTTTCTTCTCTCTTTAATCTTGGCGATGTCCTGAACTCCCAGCCTCAGCATGGACTCGGACTCTTGGTCTCAGCGTGGACCTGGCGAGGTGTCCTCTTGGCGTGGCATGACAGCCTCTCAGCCCAACATGGCCTCAGTGTGGACTTCCAGCCTTGAGATGATTCCAGACCAGTCTGCTGGCCTCAAGAGCACTGAGGTGAAGCCCAGCGCAGTCTGGCATCAAGGCCCTGCATGAACTGGAGGCTAGATGCTGGCGTGGACTGGGTTGGAAAAACTGAGCTTTTTATTTCTTTATTTTTCTATTTTTTCCCCTAAGAATTTGTTCTTAAGAATCTGTACTTGGGTACCTTTCTACCTAAGATGTGCCTTAAGTGACAACTTGTAAACTTTTCACCGTACTCATGTGAGTACATGTGACAATAGAGCTAATTCTAAATCTAACTTAGATTTCAATTGTGTCCGCTTTGTAAAATCACAAAAGCAATAATAGCAGAAATTCAATATAATAGCTTCACTTAATTTACACCTCCTCAGCCAGGAAGAAAAGACCTGACACTTGGCTAATTCTCCTTTATCATAATTGGCCATACAAATAATATCCCAGGAATAGCTATAAAACTGGCACTGCAAGAATATTTCAATCAGTATGGTACTGAATAATGTTTTGGCACTGTAAGCTGATGAGTTCCTGTATCCTGATGGGCTTCATCCTAAGGTCAAAAAGAAGTAGTTAGTGAGATAATTTATGCATTGACTTTAATTTTCCAAAATTCCTTTGATTCAGAGAAGGTTCAATTTGACGAGAAAAAAATCTTTTGTTGAAACAGGGAAGCAGACAGAAAGCAAGATACTGCAGGTCAGTTTAATAGAGAAGATGGTTGAAGCTATTATTAAACACTTTTAATGGCAGGGCATTTATGTTCAAGGTAGTCAGGCAGCATCAACATAGTTTTGTGAAAGGGAAAGCATCTTTAACCAATCTGTTAGAGCTCTTTGAAGAAGAACAGAGTAGTGAAAAAGGTATTTGGAACATTTGCCTTTATTGGTCAGTGTGTTGAAGATTCGAGTTGGGAGGTCATGTTGCCGCTGTACAGGACATTGGTTAGGCCAATTTTGGAATACTGCATTCAGTTCTGATCTCCTTGTTATAGGATGGATGCTGTTAAAATTGAAACGGTTCAGAACATGTTTGCAAGATGTTGCCAGGATTGGAGAGTTTGAGCTATAGGGATAGGCTGAATAGGCTGCGACTATTTTCTCTGGAGCATTGGAAGGTGTGGGGTGATCTTATAAATGTTTATAAAATAAAGAGGGGCATGCATAGGTGAATGGTCAAGGTTTCTTCCCCAGGGTATGGGAGTTCATAACTAGAGGGCGTATGAATAAGGTGAGAGGGGAAAGATTTAAAAGGGACCTAAAGGGCAACGTTTTCATGCAGAGGGTAGTGAGTGTAGGGCATGAACTTCCAGAGGAAGTGGTGGAGGCTGGTACAATTACAACATTTAAAAGGCATCTGGATGGGTACATGAATAGGAAGGGCTTAGAGGGATATAGGCCAAATGCTGGCAAATGGGGCTGGAGTTATTTAGGATATCTGGTTGGAATGGATGAGTTGGGCTGAAGAGTCTGTTTCCACGCTGAATAACTCTATGACTCTAAGAGATTTTGGGATTTGAAACATAGCAACTCTGCACATCCACCCATTATTCCTTAAATAAGTATTGTCTGAGCCAAATGGATTGCACACTTCATTTAACTTGCGACGTATGCAATGTGTACAGTTAAAAATCATAGAATCCCTACAGTGGCAGAAAGAGGCCATTCAGCCCATTGAGTCTGCACCAATCCTCTGAACGGCAGCCCTTCCCCACCTATCCCCATAACCCTGCATTTACCCATCCCCAATTTCCCACAGCGAATCCACCTAACAGGTACATCTTTGGACTGTGGTAGGAAGCTGGAGCACCTGGAGGAAACCAATGCAGATATGGGGAGAATGTGCAAACTCTACACAGGTGGTCACCCAAGGTCCCTGATGCTTTAAGGCAGGAGTGTTAACTACTGAGCAACCATACTGCCCAAATCTTGTCTCTACCAGGTCTAGTGCGATCACATCTTTCCTGTAGTGTGATGACTAGAACCGCACACAGCACTCTCATTGTGACCTAACTAGCATTTTATACACTTTCAGCATGACCTTCCCACTCTTATATTCAAAGCTACAATGAAGCCTTCCTCACCACCTTATCTACACACCCGGCTACCTTCAGGGATCAATAGTTATGCACATCAACGTCCATCTCAACTTCCCACCTGACTGGTCTATTGATATCCTCCTGCAGTGTACGGTTATCTTCAACAATCTTTACTTTCCTACAAACCTTTCATCGATCAATTTCTTGATCATATTCCCTATATTTAAGTCGAAGTTATTTTTATCCACCACCATCAGCAAGGGTCGCAGCACTGAGTCCTAAGGATCATCACTGGAACGAAGCTTCCAATCACGGAAACATCCCTCTATCATCACCCTCTGCTTCCTGCATTTTTGCCAAACATTTGTTACTTTAGCTTGGATTCCACGAGCTCTTATCTTCTCGAGCCTATCAAAAGCCTTGCTATCCACTATGGAGCCCACATCAAATGCATTACCTTGATCAACTCTTCTGGTCACGTCCTCACAAAATGTGACCACATTTGTCAAACATAACCTTCCATTAACAAATCTACTGCTGATTAATCAGTTTCTCTCCAAATGCAGATATTTTATGTCCCCCAAAATTCTTTCTAATATTTTCCTACCACCAAGGAAACTGGAAAGATGGAGGCTGAGGGGTGATCGATATTGGTCTACAAAATTATGAGAGGCACAGATAGGTTGGATAGTCAGAGGTTTTTTTTCTCTCAAGGTGGAAAGATCATCCACAAGAGATCACAGATTCAAGGTGAGAGGAGGAATGTTTTGGGGAGAAATGTGAGGAAAGTATTTCACCCGGAGGGTGGGGGATGCCTGGAACACGATGCCAGTCGGGGCGGTGGAAGCGGGTATGGTAGCGTGTCTAAGACATGTCTCAATAGGCACAAGAATGGGACGCGAGCAGAAGAACAGAAACTGTGTATGGACAATAAATAGTGGGTCTAAATAAGGATTCGAATTAGCACAGGCTTGGTGGGCCAGAGGGCCTGTTCCCGTGCTGTATGAATTGTATAACTATATAGCATTGTATAAGGGTTAGGCTGACATGCCTATAATTTCCTGGTCTATCCCTCATTCCCTTTTATAAAAATAGGACAATATTAGCGATCATCCAGTCCTCTTGAAACTCACATGTGGACAAAGAGGATTTAACAATTATTTCTAGGACAGCAGATACCTCTTCCCTCACCTTCCTCAACAGCCTGGGATACTTCTCATCTGCGCCTTCGGGTGCATCCACTTTTAAGGCAGCAAAACCAACTAGTAACTCCTCTATCTCTGTTAATTTCTTCTATTATTTCACAGTTTTCCACCCAGATATCTATAAATGGCCTTTTCCATGCGAAGACAAACACAAAGTGCTCATTGAGAACTATACCCAGAGCATCCAGGCCCATGGACAGGTTGGAATCTGATGACAAACTGAATGATGTAGGCTACAGCGAGAGGAATGAATGATAGAATCCAGTGAGATTGTCATCTCAACATCGAGATCACATATTAGCAACTTCCCTGCTTTTCCCAAATTGCATGCCAGAGTTCTTGCCAAGGAGAAGCAAGTTACCACTTGATACCCAGTTAATGCTTGACAGTCATTATTACTTTTCAAATACCTTTCTATCTAAACTGGCCATTTTGGGAAACATGGTATGGAAATCAGACCAGGTTCTTAAAGGCTACAGCTCACCACTCTCACCAACCAATCTTAGTGTTGCCCACAGACAACCCACAGGGCAAGACATGATCCATGAAAACACATTTATTCTTCCACATTGCTGAGAATCAGCTGAGAACCACGATATTGGACTTTCAAGTGAAGGATAATCAATGTCTTTAATTTCCAACACAGAAACAAGAAGAGAAATTGCTGGAAAGGCTCAGCAGGTCTGGCAGATCTGTTGAAAGAAACCAGAGTTAACATTTTGTGTTTGGTGACCTTTCCTCAGACACGCCTATAACTTCCCTAGTTCAGTGTCCGTGAGAATATTTCAATCTGATTGGATCTTTTTTTCATCATTACTGGATGCCTGAAGACTCTTTTGCTCTGGTACCAGGGAAAGGGGAAATCTACCCAGAGATCACTGAACCTTTCTTGGGCAAATTCTTTCAAGGTCGACAGCTTCAACACTTCACCACAGCCCATGGAAACTGATTCATTTCTCAGACTATAGTTTCATATTGAGGGAATGCTGCAAAAAATAAACGGCAATATGGACAGACTGCAGGTCATACAAGATAACATTTTTCACCGCAATTGAGGTTACAGCAGGAAACTCAAATCAAACAAACCATTTTTACTTTTCCTAATAGAACAATTCTTTTAGCAATTAATTAGTTGTTGTACTAAGCAAGCAATGGCATGCTGTATGAGGAATGACAGAGACTTATTCATTCACAGATGACAAAGCAACAGAACGCTCAATAAATCCAAAATTTCTAAAACCTTTACTGGAAATTACATTGTTTCAGAACTGGATGAATCCCCTTTATTTGTAATACGTTCTCTCTTAACCAAGGACATTTATCATCATGAATCTGGCTGCCTGCTGGACAAGGTATCTGCAGTCACTGGCTGTTGTACTTTGCAGAGAGCCTCATATTGATGTGCGTGGGTGTCTCTTCATTTCAATATAGATGTGATCATTTGCAGGAGATTGTATTGAATACTACTGACGGAGAATTGAAACGACGTACCTACTGACGTAAGTAACAAATCAAGTTGGAGTACAAGAAGTTTCTAGCTGGTAGGTTGTGGTGCTTAAGTGTGCAAAGCACAATGCATGTGTTATTTCCCAAACTTTAATCAATGGGAATTTAATGAGCTTTTTATATTTTGAGTCTAAAAACTGACACTATGTTCCGCAAGTGCTAGATCTGCATGTTTGTGATGCCAAATGCTCACTTGTTATCCATGTAATTTTTTTACTTCACCAGTTGCTTCATTTCATTCATTACTGGGACATTGATTGTGAACATAAATTTGCGATACTTTTAATTTACAATTCTGGCATAGCAACATTGCAGAATACTGAACTTTTCATAGATTTAGTCATGGTGGAACTTAGGTTAAACAGTTACTTTGCAAAACTGAGCAGTAGTAACTTGAAAAGGGGCACAAAATTGTTCGAAATAAATGGCAAAATGTTTTTAATTCTGCCATTTGGCTGCATTTTATTTTAAATGATAACATCTTAATTTCTTTGAAAGAAAAAGTTTTCTGCAAGTTTGACTTCTATCCAAGGTTTGAAAGTTGTTGTCCCTGGCAGGTTTTTATTTCTGAAATTCTTTTCTGTTTCTGAAACATTTCTTTGTGATTTTGCTACACATAAGGGTCCTATAAAGAAATGTATTGTTGTTTATGAAATACCTAAGCTGAAGTCAGATGTTCCAGTGCTTACATTAATTCCCCAATGGCTCAGTCAGTAACCGCATACGCCAGCTTACTGCCAGGTTCAAACCCTTATTGTACCGAAGGAATCAGGGCTAAATTAGCCAATCCCAGTGAGAACTATTGTAAGGTGCTACGATTGACTTCAGTATCCCAGTAGTAGGAGGAAAAGATTGGCTTGTATTTCTTCTCCTGTGCCATTAATTCCTGGCGATTACACAGTGAGCTCTGTTGGAAATGCCCACATAGAACTACTGAAGGACTGATATGCTGGATTGATGGTCAAATTGATAACACTCTCTGAAGCCAATGGTAACTCATCAAGATTGGATATTAATAGCTTGAAACCTGCATAACTGTCAATGGGTAGACAATTTTAATGTTGTCTTCCGCTAGATTATCAGAACATATGCTTGTTTCTAGAATGTCTTTGTTGTTCAGTTTGGTGTTCTCAGATGTATTTAAAGCCTGGCCACAATGAGAAAGATGAATTAGGATGGGGATGTCATTGTGTAGTCTGTCCAGGTATTTTAGATCTGAGTAGCCTAGTCATAGAATCATAGAATCCCTACAGTGTGGAAACAGGGCCTTTGGCCCAACAAGTCCACACCGAACCTCAGACCATCCCACTCAGACCCATTCTCTTGTAATCGACCTAATCTACACATCCCTGAACACTACAGGGCAATTTAGCATGGCCGATCCACCTAGCTCGCAGATCTTTGGACTGTGGAAAGAAACTGGAGCTCCTGCAAGAAACCCACACAGACATGGAGAGAATGTGCAAACTCCACACGGACAGCCTCCCGAGGGTGGAATCGATGGCCACTGAAGATCTAGGAAATAAGTCCCCAGACCTTTTCCCAAATTATTTCTGGAGCCACTGTCTGTTGTTTAAGGTGATGGTTCTGAAGGGGTTAATGTCCACATGACATTGGATTTATCCATCCTGCTAATGTCACACAGTCTGTGGGTGGAGGCAGGGAGACTTCCCATAACTTTCAGAGGGATCAAAAATATCTGTATCAATTCCTTGAGGTTCTAGTCATTACAACTGACCACACATAGTTGTGCTTATTGCAATCAGACAATAAACCTTCCTATTACCTAGGAACAATGACTCTTTTGTGGATGATAGTGCATCATTTACAGTAATCACTGGACAGGCCCAAGACAAAACAAAGTCGAAGGGTGATTAAAGGCAGCTAACCATCTCGAAAAAACCCTTACTCAGTACCACAGACTGGTGGAGATGGCTGTAGTGATAGTAACAAGGGCAGCCAGGTGGATGTCACAGAATAGGAGTTACCTGATTGGGGCTGTTAGTCTGTCTAGTGCTGGAGAGAGAAACTTGTTCAGGAGTACAGTTTGCTGGAATGCTGATCTGAGGATCACGTTCGGGAATTCCCATCAGTGGAAGAGGAGCAGAAGGAAGATGGGCGAGTGGGGAGAGGAAGGTGGGAATGGGGGAAGAAAGGGAGACTGAGGGGAAGAGCAGGAACAGATGGGGTGGAGTGGAGGGAAGCAGAGAGGGGTGTGGAGTGGGGGTGTGCTAGTAGGGAGTGAAGTGGGGAATGGACTGGAGGGTGAAGTGAGAAAAGGTGGGGGTCAGAATGGTGGAGTGGGTGGAGGAGTGGGATGTGTGGGGCAATAGGGTTGAGGAGTAGGTGGGAACAGGTAGTGGCATGGGCAGATTGAGCATGGGACAGAGTGAGGGTGAGTGAGTGAGTGGGTTTGGGGATTAGTAGGGAACAGAGGAAGGAGGAGTGAGGGGTTGGGGATGATGATTACTCTCCTTTCCCGAATCACTTCCATGATGATTAGGAGAATTTGAATGTATCTCAGTAACCCACCCTGGATAGGATTGTGATAGAATTTGTAAATAAAACAGCATTCCTCAGATGTGTCTATCCTGGGGATAAATGATGGCCTGGTGGTATTGTCATATTGCCACTGGACTGATAATCTGGAGGTCCAGCCTATGCTCTTGGATACTTAGATTCAAATCCCACCACAGCATTTGAATCTGATGGCATTTGAATTCCACTTGTAAGCCTGGAATAGAAAACTAAGTTCCATAATGAAGACGATGCTGATTAAAAAAACACTCGTCTGATTTGCTGACATCTTTTACAAATGGAAATCTGTCACCCCCAGACAATCTAGCCTATAAGTAACTCCAGAGTAATCCTAACTCTTAACTGCCCTTTGAAAGGCCCAGCAAGCCCACAGGCAATTAGGGTTGGGCAATAAAAACTGGTTTACCCACATTTCATCAGAACAGCCCAGTGGTATTATTTGATTTTGTTTTATCCATTCATGGAAAGTGAATGTCACTGGCTGGGCCTGTAATCATTGCCCACCCCCTAATTAAGACTCAACCACGTTGCTATGGGTCTGAAGTGCATGTAGACCATTCACAGGTAAGGACAACAGATATCCTTCCCTAAAGGCCATTAATGAACTGGATGAATTTTGACAATGATCAACAGTGCTTACCTAGTTGCCAATAGGTTAGCTTTTTCATAAATTTCACCATCTGCCATAGTGGGATTGGAACCCACAGCCCTGGAACATTAGCTTGGGACTCAGGATTATAGCCCAGTAATATTACCTCGACACCACCAACAACAACAACGCAAACAAATCTGCTGGAAAAGCTCAGCAGGTCTGGCAGCATCTGTGGAGGAGAAAAGAGTTAACATTTTGGGTCCAATGACCCTCGGAACCGGACCCGAAATGTCAACTCTGTTTTCTCCTCCACAGATTCTGCCAGACCTGCTGAGCTTTTGCAGCAACTTTGTTTTTGTTCCTGATTTACAGCACCTGCCTTTCTTTTAGTTTTTACCACTACACCAACACCTCCCCTTCAATCTGATTTCACATTCTTTCTGTTTAATTCTTGGGATGTGACATCACTGGCTAGAGCAACATTTATTATCTATCCCTAATTGCCCTTGAGATGGTGGAGATGAGTCGCCTTCTTGAATCACTGCAGCCTACTCGGTAAAGGTACACCTGCCATCTGTTAGGGACAGTGTTCTGAGATGCTGACTCAGTGACAATGAAGGAACGGTGAGATAGTAAGAAACACAGATGCTGGAATCATCAGAGATAACACACTGTGGGCTGGAGGAACACAGCAGGCTAGGCACCATCAAAGGAGCAGGAAAATTGATTCATTGAGTCGGGACCCTTCTTCAGAAATGGAGAAGGGGAACATAGAACATAGAACATTACAGCACAGTACAGGCCCTTCCGCCCTCGATGTTGTGCCGACCTGTCATACCGATCTCAAGCCCATCTAACCTACACTATTCCATGTACATCCATATGCTTATCCAATGACGACTTAAATGTACCTAAAGTTGGTGAATCTACTACCGTTGCAGGCAAAACGTTCCATTCCCTTACTACTCTCTGAGTAAAGAAACTACCTCTGACATCTGTCCTATATTTTTCACCCCTCAATTTAAAGCTATGCCCCCTCATGCTTGCCATCACCATCTTAGGAAAAAGGCCCTCCCTATCCACCCTATCTAACCCTCTGATTATTTTATATGTTTCAATTAAGTCACCTCTCAACCTTCTTCTCTCTAATTAAAACAGCCTCAAGTCCCTCAGCCTTTCCTCGTACGACCTTCCCTCTTTACCAGGCAACATCTTAGTAAATCTCCTCTTTCCAAAGCTTCCACATCCTTCTTATAATGCGGTGACCAGAACTGTACACAATAAGGAGCTCAGAAATAAATAGAGAGAGGAGAGGTGGGGCTGGGGAAAGTAGATGGGATGGTGATAGGTGAGTGCAGGTCGGGAGTGGTGGGAATCAGTGAGTGAGGTGGGAGGAGTGGATAGGTAGGAGTGAAGATGGACAGGTTGTGTCAGGTCAAAGAGGAGGGGATGGGTTGTGGTGGCCGGTCATGGGATGAGGCCGGGGAATGGGAAGATTTTAAAACTGGTGAATTCCATGTTCAAGCCATCGGGCTGTAGGCTCCCAAGGCAGAATATGAGATGCTGCTCCTCCAGCTTCCCGGGAGCATCATTTGTGACACTGGAGCAGGCCCAGAATGGACATGTCATCAAGGGAATGGGAAGGGGAGTTAAAACGGTTTGCAACAGCAAGGTGCTGTCGTTTGTCGAGAACAGAGCCATATAAAGTGGTCTCTGAGCCTCCACTTGGTCTCACTGATGTAGAGAAGGCCGCATCGGGAGCAGTAGATGCAGTAGACCACATTGACAGATGTGCAGGTGAACAGCTGTCTGATACGAAGCATTTGGGTCTCGAATGGAGATGATGGGGGAGGTGTAGGGGCAGGTGTAGCGTCTCCTCCGGTTGCAAGGAAAGATGCTGGGGGTGGTAGGGTTAGTGGGGAGTGTTGAATGGATGAGAGACTCACTGAGAGAGCGGTCCCTAAGGAAAACAGATGGGGGTGGGGAGGACACATCTCTTTGGTTGTGGGGTTGGATTGTAGGTGGCACAAGTGGCAGAGAATGATATGTTGGATATGGAGGTCGGTGGGGTGATATGTGAGAACAAGAAGGATTCTATATTTGTTTATGTTGTGGGGAGGGGATGTGAGGCCAGAGGTACAGGAAACGCAAGAGATGTGGGTGAGGGCATTTTCGACCACTGGAAGGGGATATTGCAGTCCCTGAAATAGGAAGACATCTGTGATGTGAGAGAGTGGAACGCTCCATCTTGGGAGCAGACATGGCGGAGGTGGAGGAATTGGCAGTAAGGGATCACATTCTTGCAGGAAAGTGGGTGAGAGGGGATGTAGTCAAGGTAGCTGTGGGAGTCGGTGGGCTTGACATAGATGTCAGTTTCGAGGTGGTCACCAAAGATGGAGGCAAAGAGGCCCAGAAAGGAGAGAGAGGTATCAGAGATGGTCCAGGTGAATTTAAGTTTGGGGTTGAAGGTGTTAGTAAAGTTGATGAACTATTCAAACTCCTCGCAGGAGTATGAGGCAGCTTTGATAGTCATCAATGTTGTGGAGGATAAAGTGGGGGATAGTGCCAGTGTAGCAGCAGAAGAGAGACTGTTCCACATATCCTACAAAGAGGCAGGCATAGCTTGGGCCCCTGCGGGTTCCTACAACCACCTCCTTAGTCTGTAGGAAGTAGGAGGAGCTGAAGGAGAAGTTGTTGAGGGTGAGGATAAGTTTGGTTAAGTGGATGAAAGTGTCAGTGCAGGGGCACTGGTTGGGTCTGTGGGACAGGAAGAAGCCCAGAGCTTTCAGGCCATCCCCATGGGGAATATAAGTGTACAGGGGTTAGTGAAGTGTACAGGGTCCATGGTGAAGACGAGGGATGGGGGACCAGGGAATTGAAAGTTTTGGAGGAGTTGGAAGGCATGGGTGATGTCCTGGATATAGGTGGAGAGTTGCTGGACCAGGGGGCAAAAATAGAGTCGAGATAAGTGGAGATAAGTTCAGTGGAGCAGGACCGGGCAGAGACAATGGGTCAGCTGAGGCAGTCGGGTTTGTGAATTTTGGGGAAGTGAAGGGTTGGGGAATGATGACGTTGAAGACTGAGGGTGGGAGGTCACCTGAGGTGATGAGGTTGTGAATGATTTGTGAGATGATGATTTGGTGGTCAGGGGTGGGGTCATGATCGAGGGGGCAGGAGGAGGTAGTGTCAGAGAGTTGGCACCTGGCCTTGGCGATTTAAAGGCTAGTGCGCCATACTACTACTGTGCCCGCCCCCCCATCCATGGGTCTGATAGTGAGGTTGGGGTTGGAACAGAGGGCTGCACGTTCTGTGGGGGAGAGGTTGGAGTAAGTGAGAGTGGGGGAGAGGTTGAGGTGATCAATGTCGCGACAGCAGTTGATATATTTCCAAGTCAGGATGGTAAGTGGCTTGGAGGAGAATTGTAGGTGATGGCGTTCCCATCTATCTGCTGCCCTTGTTCCTCCAGATGGAATTGGTCATGGGTTTGGAAGATGCAGCACGGTGGCTCAGTGGTTAGCACAGCTGCCTCACAGCACCAGGGACTTGGGTTCCATTCTACCCACAGGCGACTGTCTGTGTGGAGTTTGCACGTTCTCCCTGTGTCTGTGTGGGTTTCCTCCAGGTGCTCAGGTTTCCTCCCACAGTCCAAAGATGTGCAGTTTAGGTGGACTGGTCATGCTAAATTCCCTGTAGTGTTCAGAGATGTGCAGATTAGGGAAGGCCATAGGGTGATGGTTATGAGTGTGTACTCCAAGGGTCAGTGTGGACATGTTGGGCCAAAGAGCCTATTCCCACACTGTAGAAATTCTATGATCTCTGATGCTGTACCATGTTCTTTCTAATTTGCCAGGGTCTGTGTACGGCAGCAGCTCGAGAAACCAGAAGTGGATGTGTTGGCATGGCATTAAGATGCAGGCCGGGCATAGACGGATCTTTGGAGAGGCACATTGGCACTATCTAAAGAACGTTGATGAGTCACTGTTTTACGTGGTGGTTTCCCTAATGAAACAACATTGAATACTTTTCTGCTGTTACAAGGATTAAAAATTGAGCAGAAAGCAGTAAATTTCCTTCTCATGTGATGACCTCTTCTTTTTAATATGCCATGTTATGATCAGTGTATTTGAAAAGCAAACCTTTTTAATGCTGCTCGGGAAGATTAGGCAAATAGATCTGTATTTCCTTGTGGTTACTGATATTTTCCCAACTGTTTTCAAGCTGATGGCTTTCCTTCAGTGTGTTTAAGCAAGATTATAAGACATTGACAAAGTGAGCTTCAAACAGTGATGCATTTCGTATCGCTAGGGGAACACAGATAAGGACAAAGTTAACAGTTTAAAGGCAGTAACAACCTCTCTGAAAAACATCCGTGAAGGGTCTCAGTGTTGCAGACTAACAATAAGCAAATGAAATAATTTATGTTTGCCAATCAACTTACCAGGGTTATTTAATGGTTGCTGTTTCCTGAATGATTCCTGAACTGGTTTTGATTAATGAGATTGCATTTGAATGAAACACGTTAATTGCATCTATTGGATTTAGCAGCAAACCTTAATTGCATGTTCTCTTGTTGCTCAATCTCCTGGGATATACCTAACACCAGGAGTTGTGTGTGTTTATTTGCATAAAGTAATGGTATAATGAAATTCTGCATGTTTTCTCATAAGTGCAAATAGCCCTGAATACCACAATGCATTTATACTTCATCGATTACTGGGTCTCTTGGTTTTAACAGAGTGGGGGCATGACCCACCCTTGTGGCTCAGTGAGTAGCCCACTTATCTCTTAATTGGAAACTTGTGGACTCATATCTCACTCCAGGATTTGAGCACAAAAGTCCACATCGTCACTCCAGTGCTGCACATGGGTGATGCCATTGTTTGGTTACAATGCTCATCTGAGTCCTGGACATTGCTTGGCTGGCGGTGAGAGGGGCTCTGCCAGTGAGATCCGTTATGTATGCCCGGAATCTCTGCGCCAACGCACTTTGCCCTCGAGGTGGCTGCGGGGGGGACGAGACTGTCGATCACCTCCTTCTGGAGTGTGCCTATGCGCAGGAGGTCTGGAGGGGGATGCAGCGGTATTTGTCGAGGTTCGTCCCGAGCAGCTCCGTGACGCGGGACTCCGTGCTCTACGGGCTGTTTCTGGGGACGCACACCGAGACCAACGTCAACTGCACCTGGAGGACCATCAATGCGGTGAAAGACGCTCTTTGGTCTGCCTGCAACTTGCTGGTCTGCCAGCTGAAAGAACCGACCCCGACCGAGTGTTGCAGACTGGCGCACTCCAAGGTCCAGGGCTACGTGCTGAGGGACGCGCTAAAGCTTGGGGCAGCCACCGCCAAGGCGCGGTGGGGAAAGACCACGGTATGAACCCCCTCGTCCAGAATAGGAAAAAGGGCCCTATCTGGTAACTGGGCCCAGCTGGCGCCTTCCCCAACTGGTCAGGTGGCCAACGGGGACTGTGTGGGGAGACGACTGCCGGGGTATTTTTTGCTTTGTTTTTCTTTGTTTGTTTTTTTTCCTTTAGTTGGTGTACGTACCCCCGAGTAACCCAGAGCGGCTTGCATGACTGGGTAGGTGTATAAATATGTTTTATTTTTTGTACATCTTGTGAATAAAGTATATTTTTTCAAATAAAAACAAAGCTCATCTGAGCCCTGGCCTGCTTTCTGGCAGGATCCTGCAGTAGCATTTTGATAAGGAGTTGGGGAGTTATCTGCAGTGCTCTGCACAATATTCATCCTTCAACAGGCATTCCAAAAGCATTACCTGGTCACTGTTGCATTGCTGTCTGTGGGATCTTGTTGTCCCTAAATTGGCTACCATGTTCCCTGCAACATAGCAGTGAGTCCCCTAACAGTGGTAATTCATTAGCCATCCACTGGTTGTATAAAGCAGTGTGCACATCCATTATCTTATAGCTGATTAGCAGGAGGTAATCTCTTGTGTGAAGGGAGACAAGGAAGTGGCAGGATATATCAGCCCTGCCTGACAAATGGCAGTGAAATATTGTAAAATCAAAGCCTAGCTTGTCGATGAAGTAGTCTGCAACTATAGTGACTGAATTAAAATGTGATACCTACTGTTCTCTTTGACTGGAACAAATACACAATCTATATGTTCACTTTCAATTGAGCACTTCACCGAAACACACAATTTTTTTCCACATTGACAGAAGTCGAGAATAACAAACCTTGAAGTGTGTTTGTTTGTCTCACAATGCCATCAAAACTTAAATATATAGACTCTGAAATGTCTTGCAGTAAACTGGCAATACAATTATCCAGCTTCTTGTACATTGATGTCCAGAGCTGCGTCAAGAGAAACTCTGACAAGTAGCTGTAAATCAGTAGTTTTTAAAACAACACTTCATAGTCTAAATGAAAGATGGTTGCATATCAAATTCCAAGCACATTCAGTTAAAGTTAAAAGTAGTTCTAGCAGTATTCAGGGTGTAGTGCAGAAGGTCCAAACACCTTTAACTAAAACAGAGTGACCTAGTATTTATGGCAGGGATAACTGTGAGGCAGAATTAGGCTATTCAGCCCATAAGGAATGCTCTGCCATTGGATCATGGCTGATATGTTTCTCAAACCCATTCTTCTGCCTTCTCCCATTACCCTTGATCCCCATTACCAATCAAGAACCTATCAATCTCTGTCTTAAATATAGTCAATGATTTGGCTCCACAGCCCTCTGTGACAATGAGTTCCACAGATTCACCACTCTCTGGATGAAGAAATTCCTCCTCAGCTCAGTTCTAAAGGGTTGGCCATTCACTCTGAGGCTGTGCCCTCGGATCCTAGTCTCTACTAGTAGTGGAAACATCATCTCCATGTCCACTGTATCCAGGCCTCTCAGTATTCTTTAAGTTTCAATCAGATCTTCCTTCATCCTTCTAAACTCCATCGAGTACAAATCCAAAGTCCTCAACTGCCTCTCATATAACATGACCTTCAAATCCAGGATCGTTCCTGTGTACCTCATCTGGGCCCTTCCAATGCCAACACATCCTTCCTTAGATACTGCTCTCAATCTTCCAAATGCATCTGACCAGAGCCTTAAACAGCCTCAGCAGTACATCTCTGCTCTTGTATTCTAGCCCTTTTGAAATGAACGCTAACATTGCATTTGTCTTCCAAGATGCTAAGTGAACCTGCATGTTTACCTTAAGAGAATTCTGATCTAGGACTCCTTAGTCCCTTTGTGCTTCAGATTTCTGAGGCCTTTTCCCATTTAGAAAATAATGTATGCCTTTATTCTTCCTACCAATGTGTGTAATCTCACACTTTCCCACATTGTATCCCATCAGCCACTTCTTGCCGACTCTCTGAGCCTATGCGCATCCTTTTACAGCCTCCCCATTTTCCTATCACTGCCTGTCCCTCCACCCATTTTTGTGCCATCTGTAAACTTAACAACAATTCCCTCAGTTCCTTTGTTTAGATTGATAATGTTAATGTGAATAGTCATGGTCCCAACACTGACTCCTGTGGAACACCACTAGTCACCAGCTGCCAGCCTGAAAAGCATCCCTTTATCATTACTCTTTGCCTTCTGCCAATCAGCCAATCCGCTGTCCATACCATGCCTTACTCCTAGAACCATTGACTCTTATCTTATTTAGCAGCCTACTCTGTCGCATCTTGTCAAAGATCTTCTGGAAATCCAAGTAGATCTGCAAATCTGAGAAAAGATTCTCAATCTTTCTCTGCTCTTAAAGCTGGAAAAATGTTTTTTTTTTAACTAGAATCAAGAACGATAACAATTTCACAACAGACAATGTATTGGAGTCGTTTTGAAAACTAAAAGCAATGCACAGCAGCCAAACTCATTTCAAACTGGCCAATAATGATTTGCTAAGTAGACCTATTTAGTATCTTGATGACATCATAGCCATCACTATCAGATCATCAATAATTGTGAAGGTTTCCATGTCATATTTCTTAAAATACAATTTTTCAGCAGTAAATTCTCTTCGAAGGCAGTTGAGATAAAACTGTTTTCATGCGTCATGTTTAGATTTTGTGGGAGCTTGCTTCGTATAAATTAGCGATCACATTTCTTATATTCTTCAACTAGGTGGGTCCTTTCCTTGCAGGCAGGTCTGATCGATAGCAACATGGGGAGGGGGAGGAAGCAGGTGTGGATTGCACTCCAGCAGCGATCACACCTTGTGCTGGTCATACCAATCTGGTAGACATCAGGTATGAAACAACTCACCCAAACAGCCCTCTCCCAGGAGTCTGAATTGCAATAGACAACTCACCCTTTTTATTGCCTAAAGATGTGAATAGAAGAAGCTTCGTTTTCTTTCCTCCATACAGTTGACCAAGAATCTCTCCTGCTTTCACTGCCTGCCATTGGCCAGTGTTGGGAGGATTTGCAGATTTATACACGACCTGTTTAGTCCCATCTCAAATGCAGCTTCCAAAGCCTGGACTAGGTTTTCAACCTAACTCAGAGGCAGGGACACTACTGTGGCAGAAGAAAAGCTTCTCATATTACACCTTCATTGGCCGTCAGGTCTGTTATAATGTCCTGAAAAGGTGCTACATAAATGTAAGTCTTAGTTTCTTTCTGATGTAGTAATAGGAATAGAGCAATAACTTACCCCTTCAAACTCCAACAATGTTAACATCCAACATAAAGTCTAAATTTAAACAATCAACATGTAATTTGTGAAATCTTAGCAGAGTCAGTAGTGCACAAACAACCGGAATTACTTTCCATGAAATTCCTCAATTTTCACTTCATTTCTTTGATTGACTCATAGGAACTGATCTCTTCAATAAAGTGTCTGCATTGAGCATATATTGCACCAAGTCAGTTGGTAGCCCATGAAAACATGACAAAGCTAGTTCCTCAAGAGTGATCTAGGATCTTCAGCCATAGTCTGGTTCTAGGCTCGATTTCTAAAAGTTTCTGCTGTGATGCCGTTTAGGGCTATTGGTACAAATGACTGAAATATATCACGGCTTGCAGGTCCACGAAACTTTAAATTCTATTGGGCAGGCACCAACGCATTCTTCCCCAATTTTCTCACAGCTCTGTGCTTGATAATGTGGAGCAAACAAAATAATCCAGACTATAACTGTGTTGATCAATTAAATTAGGAAACATGAAATTGTTTTGCGCACGTCAGGACAGCTTGTCAGTTCTGTCTGGGGACTAACAATATTGAATTAGCTAAGTGGTTGTTTTGTGAATTATTAGTGGTAATCTCTACATTTATACATAATTATTTCAATACTGAAGTGCCGGCAAGAGGCAAAATACACATTGCTAAGGAAAATGGATTGTGACTAGCAGGTACCATGCCACTGAGAATTTACACATGAGTTTAGTCACCAGCATTTATAATTCAGCACAGAGCCCACCTCATTGCCATTGTCCACAAAAAAAATCTGTCCTTGTACCTTAGAACCAACTAATACATTGAAATTTTATAGAATCCATTAACCATTAAAGCAACATACTACAGGCAATGCAGCTTTAGAAATGACAAAAGGTGATTAAGTGCCCACTTATGGCTATATAGATGTCTCATATTGTGACTAAACTGAAGCAGTCTCAGAACTGACAACTGCCTCTCAAAAAGGAGTATCATGTGATCAGTTATTTGCAATGTCACGTTTATCATGTTTTATACTTTTAGGGTCAGAGATGCTCTAAATGTTTTATGTGCCAATGATTGGGAAGATTCAATACGTGGGGTGAAACATTTATTTGTGAAGAATTTTCTCAATATATTTAGTGCATTATTTAAGAGCCTTTGATAATAATAAACAAGAGAAAATTGGGGAAGAATGCCAAAACCACTTCTATCAAATTGCATTATTTTCAACTGCCAAAAGACCTTTCAAACTTATCTAAAATACAAATAATCAAAATCAGTGGTTTCAAAATAATACTCAATAATGTGTCTACCTGAGAGCCAAAAATCACTGAGTGAATGATGGAACATATCAATCCAGCAAGATCCAACTATTACAGATGGCACGGTGGCTCAGTGGTTACCCTTACAGTCCCAACATATGGCTTCTCAATGTGACAATTTCATTCTCTCAGCAGAGCCATGTTCATAGCATGTCAGATCTAAATGACTGATTAAATGAGCATTGGTGATTCCAGCATGAGATGCTGCTCTCAAGGAATGCACCCCCAAAAACTCTGTCCATAGTTTTCAGGGACATGTTCAATCATCGTTCAAGGTAGTTTTGTGATTTGGGGATTTCGATCTTACTTATTTTGCATGAGGTCTCATTAAAAGTGATTTTTGGAACTGCATGAAATATTTTCCATGGGATTTCACATTATTACCATTGCCAATCAGGCAAAATCTTCTAATCTCAGGTCTCTGTGATTTATTTACTTTAAGCTGAAATGATGTGTGTGCATATATACATGTGTCGGTGAGTTTGTTTTTTAAAGGGTTATGCATATGTGCTTATCTGTAAGTCATCGTGTAAGTGGCATTGTGTGTGTGTGATGCATAAGTATCGAATCATAGAATTGTACAGTATGGAAGGAGGCCATTTGACCCACTGTGTCTGAACTGACTCCCAAAAGAGCAACCCAGCAAGTCCCATTCTCCACCTATATTTCTGTACCCTGTAACTTCATCCCTTTCACATATATACCCTGCTCTCTTTTGAAACCTCCAATGGAATCTGCCTCTACCACTCTTCCGGGCAGCAAATTCCAACTCCTAACAACTCTCTGAGTAAAGAAATTTCTCCTCATCTCACTCCTAGCTCTCTTGCTGGTAATCCTGAAATTGTGACTCCCCTATTGTGACATAAGCATAAATTAATTTAAAAGTAAATATTCAAGAAAGGAACCTATGTGCTTCCCCAGTGGCTGAGCTGGTAAATGTTTCACAGTGTGAAGTTGAATCACCCAGACAAGAAATGATTTGGTTCAATCATGCTTTGTATTGAGATAAGTTGTCTTAGATTCTTAGCCTCTCCCTCTCTTTGTCTCTTTTTGTCTTCTTGTCTTTCTGCCTGTCAGAGCTAGGAGGAAAATCAGCCCTGTTTGTGCCAAATGATAACTGTGTTTGCAGTTGTTGCCTAGGCTGGCTTGTTATGGCAAACTTAGCTTTACAGCAATATTCCATAAATACCTGCTGTCAGACCTCAGATGATGGGTAGCCATTTAGCTGATGGCCATGTGGACAGTTGATGTGGCTGGAACCTGTAGTGATTCTAACAAGGTCAGCCAGCTGGACATCATAGAATATGAGTTCCCCGATTGTGACCATCAACGTGGTCCAACCAGGGAGCCCCGGCTGACGGATAAAAAGGGGAGTGCCTGACACTCTTGTTGCTGACTCTGACAACACAGTGCCAGAGACAAGGACATTCCACATGTAAATAACAGGTGACTTGGTGACAGGATACCAGCCTCTGTGGAGTTATTTCAGACACTTCAGCCCATGAACAGATTTCTTAGAGTCATAGAGATGTACATCATGGAAACAGACTCTTCAGCCCAACTCATCCATTCCAACCAGATATCCTAAATAAATCCAGTCCCATTTGCCAGCATTTAGCCTATATCCCTCTAAGCCCTTCCTATTCATATACCCATCCAGATGCCTTTTAAATGTTGTAATTATACCAGCCTCCACCACTTCCTCTGGCATCTCACTCCATACATGCACCACCTCTTGTGTGAAAGAGTTGCCCCTTAGGTCCCTTTAAAATCTTTCCCCTCCTGCCTTAAATCTATGCCCCTCTAGTTTTGGACAGACCCACCCTGCGGGAAAGCCTTGCCTATTTTCCCTATCTATGCCCCTCATGATTTTATAAACCTCCCTAAGGTCACCCCTCAGCCTCCTGGGAATATAGCCCCAGCCTATTCAGCCTCTCTTTATAGATCAAACCCTCCAACACTGGCAACACCCTTGTAAATCTTTTCTGAACCCTTTCAGGTTTCACACCATCCTTCCTATAGCAGGGAGGCCGGAATTGCACACAGTATTCCAAAGGTGGCTTAACCAATATCCCATACTGTTGCAACATGACCTTCCAACTCCTACACTCAACACACTGCCAAATAAAGATGAGAATACCAAACACCTTCTTCACTAACCTATCTATCCGTGACTTCACTTTCAAGAAATTATGAACCTACACTTCAACATTTCTTTGTTCAGCTACTCTCCCCAGGACCTTACCATTAAGTGTATATGTCCTGCCCTGATTTGCCTTTCCAAAATGCAGCACCTCACATTTATCTAAACTAAATTCCATCTGCCACTCTTCGGTCCATCGCTCCATCTAATCAAGATCCCATAGTACTCTGAAGTAACCTTCTTCACTATCCACTACACCACCAATTTCAGTGCCATTTGCAAACATACTAACCAAACCTGCTATCTTCACACCCAAAACAATTATATAAATGATGAAAATATTGTCCATTGCTTTCTCCTAGTGAACACAATGATTACAGCCTGTTAATGCAATCTACTTCTTCATTTATCACTCAGTCAGTTTCCAATAAAATATAAAATTGAATCAGGCAACAACACAAAGCTGCCTCATGATCACTACTGAGACTGTGGGATTACTCGCCATACTGAGGGATAGCTGAGCAAGCTTCAGCCTCTCAGCTAGGTCTGTCCTTCTTCTCTGAACTCCAAGCTCAGAGTCTGGCTTCTGCAGTAAGTATTCCTAGGTTACTATTTTTCATGTCCTCAAAACACTTATTTTTAAATCTTTTCTTTTTTAGAAAGTTCCACTCCTCCACAGGACGCTCATGACTCTGAGATCGTCCATTCAAGGGTCATAAAGACGAGCTACATCTGTTTCACTGTCCTCCCTTCTGTCTTTAATTTTGTAGCTTTGATAACCATTAAGTTCGAGCAGCCCTTCAGCAGCTTTTATCACCAGATTCCTATTTAACAAGCAGTGCCAGGTTCTGCCTTGCACAATGGACAATTGTTCCTGTGAAGTTACTCATTTCTCCCGCCATCCTTGTGCAGATGTAGCTGTTAGCAATTCTGGTACGATATCAGAATTAAGTTGCAGGCATTCGGCTACAGTTTGTGTCTCTGGCGCAGTGAGCCTGAGAGATAAGACAGTGGAGCTCACCACAACACAGAATAGTTCTGCCAGAAAGCATGGATGTGCTTTAAGAAGAGCGAGATAGGATCCTAAGAAAAGTATTGAGCAATATGACATTAGAGCAGGGGGTCTTATGTGGAGTACATACACACTGGCACAGACCCAATCGACCAACTGTTTAGGTAGTTTTCACTTCAATAATTTTACAGTTGTACAGGACTTTGAGTTATTGCCAAAAACAAGGCATTTTGTTGAAGATTTTCATTTTGTGCATTTCAGGACAACTCATAAGAAATACCAATGCAAAGGCAAAACAACATTGATACTGTGTGAGGGGAGAGTGCTGATTGATTGGTCTGCAGGTGGGCTGTGACTGGTAGAGACAACAGAATGGCTGTCACCTAATTTCTTGAGTTGAAACATGTGTTCTTGTTCTGTCTGTCTGCATTGAACTGGGCCTGTGCTTTAACGTATGTAACTTTTAATACAGACCACGCATCATACTATAAGTCTGAGTGACAATGCAGACTAGGTGTCAATCATTCTCTGGTTCAAGTCAATGTTCTCAGGACAATGTCTTGACCAATCAGGATCAACTCAACTAGTTAAAAATTTAAGCAAGGCTTGGCAGTTAATTATCAATCATCAATGCCTGGGTGTATTCTCCATGGCAACACCTTTACCAATCAGAGTCCAATTGCCAACCAATCAACACTCTACTCTCAAACAGTATTGATTTTGTTTTCCCTTCATATTGGTATTTCTTGTGACTCATCCTGATGAGTGCAAAAGCTAATGCTTCAAAAAAAATCATGTTTTTAGCAACAATCAGGTCCTGTACAACACAACGACAGAATTTTTTGAAATGAGCAAGAGGAAAGGTTTTGACAAAGTGTGATTATTTTTGAGCAATACTCAATTTCCATTATTATGTTGAAAGCTGTGTCAATCCAAGTACACACCTTACAATGAAAACTTCCAAATCTGCAGGATTCTTTCTCATCCGAAATAATAACCAATTAAAGTTAATATCAGTGTACAGGTTTCCAGCAATTGTCTCATGACGGTTATTCATCTGATTATACTCCTGTGAGTACAGAACTCTTTTCAAATTGAACAACCTTGTGTGGTACAGAACAGTTGTTCACTTAATACTGCAGTCTGCTCTAAGTTAACATGCTGTTATTTCTAAGTGTAACTTTGAAGAGTTATAGATGACTTACTGTCCCGAGTTCATACACTGTCTCTTTCTGCTCTGCCCCCTCCATAAGTCAGATGACACCAGGTGAAGAAAGAGCAGTGCTCCAAAAGCTTCTGATTTCAAATAAACCCTTTGGACTATAACCTGGTGTCGCGTGACTTCTGACTTTGTCCACCCCAGTCCAACACCGGCACCTCCATATCATGACCATTGAAGTTAACAGCTATGAGCCAACACTGTTTGATCACGGTTTCCAACTGTTCATACATTCAGTGATGTTAAAAATGCAGGTCTCCTGTAGATGCCTGCTTAGGTTTAGCAGCATTAGGCACTTCAGTAAACGGTCTGGACTTGTTATTTTCTTTCAAGGCTTGACTCACACTGTCATCTATCACGTTTAATGTGAGTGCAATCAAAGGTTGCTGGAATAAATAGGAGAGAGAAAATATGGTGTGCGTAATGTTTGAGACTAATCCCTTTGGTGATTTTGATCCCTGCAGATAGACATTAACTCTGTTTTTAATACCATGGCAGCAAGTGAGGTAAAGGAAAACTTCAACAATATTATGCAAATCATGCACAAATGTGATCTGAATGTTCTATAATAACATTTCAGCCACATTCTGGGAATCCAGGCACATGTGATTCAGTCATTATTATAAATAAATTAGTGAATTAATGACTCTGCACCTCAGCCAACTGTGATATAAATGACCCTCTAAAGATTGATAGAGAGTTTGCTTCGATACAAAAGTACGTACATGGAGCATGAGGAATCCATGGTGCTACTCAATCTTCTTTCACCATTGAGTGAGTGTACATTTAATCTGTGACCTAACCCCAGACATGTCTAATGGTCCCTTAATAATTCTGGATCACAACATTCCATCAATCACAGACTTTAAACTCTTGATCCAGTGTTAATTGCATTTTCAGAAGAGAATTCCAAACTTCTTTGCATTAAGAAATGATTCCTAATTTCTCTTCGGAAAGGCCTGGCTCTTAATTTGACACAAAAGCCCCCAGACCCCATCATGCTGTTGATCAGAAGTAGTTTTGAACTGCTCTATCTACTTCCCTTAATTTTGTGAAATCTCCTTAACCTTCTAAATTACACAATCTGCGTAATTTTCCCCGTTTTCATACTTCACATCCAGGTACTATTCTGGCAAATCTATTTGCCAAACCCCTTCCAAAATGATTATAACCGGTCTTTTCAGATTCTGTAAGGTAATAAGAAGCACAGCAGGTATTGTGGTTATGTGAATTTTCTATTGTGTGGGAACTAAGCAGGCATTAACTTTTATGCTAATTTAACTTTCAGGATGTCTGGAGTAAACCTGGCCTGTCTTGAAATTTATTTTCAAACAGATCATATGTAGAAAAGCAATTTGGTGCCATTACCTGGAATTTTAGTGGGATAGCCTGTAAATAAAAAGGAATGGAATTACAGACTCTCTTTCTATCCAACCACTGAACACACATTCCAATCACTATGGAGTTTATAAAGTTAATTTTCTTATTTCAATTTTTCATTTGAAATATAGCCACAATTATCATCCAATTTCATGCAGTTGGGAGAATGAAGCTGCCCAATATTCCTATCCAGACTTCAGTGAAAAATCAAAACCAAAAGAACTGCGGATGTTGTAAATCAAGAACAAAAACAAAGTTGCTGGAAAAGCTCAGCAGGTCTGGCTAAATCTGTGAAGATGAAAACAGAGTTAATGTTTCAGGTCTGGTGACCCTTCTGAGGAAGGGTCACCAGACCCGAAATGTTAAGTCTGTTTTCTCCTTTACAGATGCTGCCAGACCTGCTGAGCTTTTCCAGCAACTTTGTTTTTGTTCAGTGGAAAATCCCCTTGAGGAATTATGGGAAAGTACATTGAAATCAGGAAGCTTAAAAAGAGACAGTCTGCCCCATTTCGTGCATATCTACTTGACACAATTCTCTGCACTCACATGCAGGAGACAGACAGAAAGGGGGAGAGGGACAGAGAGAGAGAGAGAGAGAGAGAGAGAGAGAGAGAGAGGGAGAGAGAGAGAGAGAGAGAGAGAGAGAGGGAGACAGGGAGTAAGAGATGAAAGTGATTGATGCAATGGAAAGAGAAATGACCCAAAACCGCATCACAAAGAATGGTATGCTGCCTCCTTATGCTCCCCCTACCATTACTATTGACCACACGTATCAAACAACAGTCAAACACCACTCATGGTACAATGTACCAACAAAAAATCCTGTAACATCCATGTGTACTGTTGCAAGTATCATGAACCTGACATGCATGGCCTGAATGCCTAAAGCCAAGGAAGCCTTCAAATATTTTGACTGCTGAATGTTCCATTGCAGTATCATATAATCATTCATTGACAGTCCCTCACAGACAAGGATGATTCTCTTCCACTCTCAGGGTCAGTCTGTAGGTGGCTGTACAGACTGATGTGGCTATCGCAGGCTCTGGTACACTTGGGGCGGAAGGTGATCACAGGAAGGAGTGGGTAGGGTGTTGGTGAGACACCATCTAATTGCTAAAAGTAAGAGGCATTTTTTCCAACTCCTTTCAATTGGTTTCAATTCTGCATGCTAACCATCCATTCTTCAATGTTTTAATCGGGATAGCGAATGTTCACATAGAAATTGGCAAGCAATTAGTCTAGTGGAGGACAATGTCACCTGTAGCACCTTTAACATCATAAAGTGTCGTTGGGTTTTTTTCAAGAGTCCTTAATAAACAACCAACCACGAGACAATTAAGAGGTTACAACAGCAAGTGACAAAAAAGAAAATGTGTTAGGTTTTAAAGGATTGCCTAAAAGAGGAAGTGAGAGATTTAGGGATAGAAAACTCCAGAATTTCCAGTCTCAGTAACGAAAGGCGAGCCATTAATATTGACACAGATTGCCCAATCGCCAGATGATGATTCTGGAAATGTTGATGGGACTTGAACATGAGGAGATCCCTGCAGAATCCCCCTCGTAGCAGACTCTGACAGAATCAGCCAGAACACGGGAGATTCCGCTGGGAATCGCCTGCACATGGAACATTAAGTCGGAGCATAAGAAGGGTTCTTCTGCAGGTTAGTAAATAGTTACTGAGAAACTGTTAGACAATTAAATACATCGTCTCGATCCTTAGTGGATAATAAACTGAGCCCCATCTTGCCCCACACATTCCCAACTCCACCTCTCCCAGACGCTCTCCAATCCCCATCCTTCAACCTGACATCCTCCACCACCTCCATATAGGAAAGGAAAATACTGCAGATGCTGGAAATCTGAAACAAAAGCAGCACATTCAGCAGGTGTAGAAGAAGAAACAGCATTTCAAGTCCACTGTGACTTTCCTTCAGAAAAGCAGACTTGAAATATTAATTATGTTTTTCATCACTACTATCCCACTGCAATCAATTCTGGTGCAAACTTCTTTGTACAATTTCTTTCTTAAATGTTGCTTTGAAAAATGTCCCTTCATGTATTTAAGAGTGGTATTTGGTGCAACGCAATTAATACAGCTAGCAAAGAATTTTACATCACAACTGTGTTTTAAATCACAATTGGGATAGCTCGATGGTTTAGTAGTTAACACTACTACATCACAGCACCAGGGATCCAAGTTCAGTTCTACTCTTGGACAACTGTCTGTGTTTGAGTTTGCACATTCTCCCCGTGTCTGCGTGGGTTTCCTTCGGGTGCTCCACTTCCTCTCACAGTCCAAAGACGTGCAGGTTAGGGTGGATTGGCCGTGGTAAATTGTCCATAGTGTCCAGGGATATGCAGGCTGGATGGGTTAGCCATGGGAAATGCAGGGTTACAGAGATACGATTGGGGGATTGGGCCTGGGAGGGATGCTGTTTGGAGAATTGTGCAGACTTGATGGGCCAAATGGGCTGATTCCACACTGTAGGGATTTTAAATTGCTGAAAATTAATGATATTTTGTATAAAACTAGATACAATGAAGTGCAGTAGTGAATTCCTTCATAAATGAAATGTTCAAAGCCTTCAAAAACGTACCTCTTAATATCTGTGCAGGCAAAGTTTCCAGTGTAATTTTTGTATCGTCCTCGTAAACCTGCAACATTTAGCACATGTTCCCACTGGCGAGGGTAGACTATGGATTGTACGAGTACCTGGCACAAATTTTTAAAAATATTTGCAGAAACTTCAGTTAGCCTGAAGAGTGTCCACCCGAAAAACTCTGCCATCTTCTGAAATGGTTATACAAGAGCAATGTAATTCAGCTGAGGAACAAAAAAAAACCTGGGCTGATTTGATAGTGCAACTCCTGGAAAAGTTTTGAATGGAAAGGTATCTCAAGACATGCTTGTTTATTGAGTGTATTCAACACAGAGACAGATACGTTCTTAATTAGTCAGGCGATCAAAGGTTATGGCAACAGGCATGAGAATGGAGTTGCGAAACATATCAGCCATGATTGAATAATGGAGCAGACTCAATGAGCTGAATGGCCTAATTCTGCTCTTGTATCTTATGGTCTTATAGTCTTGTGGAATTCAGCAGCGACAGCACGATTAAAACACTGACTGCCCTTTTCACCATCATTCACCGCTAATCAGCGAGGACAATCTTAATCCAGACGGTCTTTATTTTCTAAGCCATTATTGTCACCTGCATTGTTTTCTCTGGTGTAATTTTACTTACAAATAATTACAATTTTCATACAATGTAATAAATCATTTCTGCGTCATGTCACCAACTCACTGCTGCATCTCTCAGCTGCTATATTGTGCTGTATGTATACAGCTGTGATATTGGGTAATTTTTAATATCAAACTGATTCATTATTAAATATACTTTCCTTTACAGTTAATGACCTGGATTTTGTAGTAGCAATGACCATTAAACTGTCATTTGGAGTCATTACTTCTCCAAAACAGGCGGCAACCTTTTTGGTGTCCTCATTTGCAGTTAAATATAAAAATCTAATTGTTGCTGTCAGAGATTCCATGCATTTCCAGAGAGTGTGCTGTTTAAGTTCCTGTAGCCTGCTAAAAATTACCGAATAGACAAACCTCATGACTGAGCCAGTGAAGCTGAGCTCTGAAGAGTGTGTAAGGTGCACGTTACTATGCAAGAGCCTCAATGTTAGGGTTCTGATGTTGCAAATAGCTCGCTGACAGCAAAGATGGAATGCTTTCAGCTGCTTCACATGATGCCATTCAAATTTTAAACCCTTAAAGAAACAATGTACACATTACTGTCCAGGAGACTTTGACCTTTGCTCCGAGACAAACTCCAAAGCCGGTGTTCCTGCCAAATGCTGAGCTTGCCTTTGCTAGACAACGCTTGATTTTGTTATCCGGCGTTTTGCTTTTGGAGAGGAAATGCCCAAAACCCATAGGGGCCACTGTCTATTGTCCAATAATTCCAACACTTGAGGAAAACAGAGCCAAAAACCTTCAGGACAAGCAAGTATGATGCAATGCAAAGTGATTACCTCCATCTATCTCTTCACTATTGACTTCATATATATTTGCAATCGGTAATGCAGATTAAGACCTGGTTTAACATCACACATATTACAACCTAGATTGTAAACGTTTTTAATTGAACACTCATATATTGAAAAAAGTTGGAGAATCCATCATCATTAGATGGTCAAATATTCCATTCTTACAGCACTGACCTCATTGTAAAAAGTTGAATGATATGCAACTAGGTTCCTCGGTAGATCTTAGAAGATGCAGAAGCTTGAACACACGCACCAAAAGGGTTCAAGTGCAGATTCTTCCCCTCTGTGATTAGACTGCTGAATGACCTCACTAATTTCAAACCTAATCTTGATCTTGCTTTTGTGCACCTCCTGTGCAGCCATAACCTTGTATGCCTCGCTCTTGTATGGTAGATCAGCCTGTACTGTTTGCAAAACAAAACTTTTCACTGTACTTAGGAACATGTGACTACAATAAATCAAATCAAAAATCAAATCTTATCATCACAGTAACTTCATGTTTACTGTGAAATACCATCAGAGGCCCTGAAAAAATAATATTTGGGGAATGTCAAATATCTCTATTCTGATTTTTTTAAAAATCTGCTTTTTAAAAGTTTTTGATGGTATTTTTAGTTCTATCTTAATGCTTTTTTAAACATTTCATTCACAAGATGAGGACGTTGCAGTTATTGCCCACTCTTAATTGCCCAGAAGACAGCTAAGAATCAGCCACATTGCTGTGAGTCTGGAGTCACGGGTAAGGACAGCAGATTTCCTTCCCTAAAGGGCTTTAGTGAACCAGATGGTTTATTCCCCAACATCAGCAATTATTTCATGGTCATCATTAGATTTTTATTTCAGATTTTTATTGAATTTAAATTCAAGCATCGGCTGTGGCTGAATTCGAACTTAAGTCCCCGGAAAATTACCAGGATTTCTGGATTAATAGTCCAGCAATAACATCACTATGCTTTGCCTCCCAATTTCCACATGCCAATTCAGACTGCAAGCCCCTCCTCACCCAGTTCTAGAATCCCCAACCAGTGGGAATAGTTTAACTTTATCTACTCTATCTTTTTCCCATCAATATCTTGAAGACTTTGATCAGATTACCTCTAAATTCCAGAGAAAAGAAAGGTCTATTGAATAATTTCTCCTCGTGACTTAACCCCTGAAGTCTGTGTAGCATTCCTGCAAACCTACATTGTACTCCCTCCAAGGTCGATGTATCCTCCCTGAGGGGTGGTGCCCAGATCTGCTCATAGTCCTCCCAGTGGGGTCTAACCAGGGTTTTGTATAACTGCAGTATAAATACTGTATCCTTATGCTTCCCTCCTGCAGATATAAAGGGACACCACCACAAGAGTCCATCAGACTTCAGAATGCCTTATCAGAAAAACAACTTGGTTGAACATAATCCCCTCTTAACAATCATTGCTGGCTTTCCATAATTAAATCATCGTTGCTCAATTGGCTATTAATTTTAACACAGGCTGTCATTTCTGAAAGTTTTCCTGCCACCAAGGTTAAACTAACTGCTCAGCAGTTGTTGTGTTTATCCTTATAATCTCTTTTAATTAAGGATATGGTAACATGCAGTATGTCCCCGCTCTTTGGCCCACTCCTATATCTCAAGTAGATTGGATGATAATAGACAAAGCTACTGCAATTTCCATTCTTTCTTCACCAGGAATCATTAGATCTAACTGATCTTCCCAGTGACTTACCATTTTTAAGTAGAACTAGACTTTCTAATAGATCCTCTTCATTGTTGTTTTTGATTTCTTTCACTCTGAAATCAATAACATTTTCTTCCTTGCTAAAGACATACATAAAGTATTCATTTCATACCTCAGTAATTTTTTTTTCTCAAAATTTTGGAGATTCTTATTTGCCGAACTTGGGGATGCAATAAACTAAATGGCCTCTTTCTATGATCCGAACTTTCCGAAATTTCTTTGTGACACATGGTCATCTGTGTCAATGTAAGATCTTATGGAAGTGAAAGAAACAGTGTCATTGAAAGATGAAAAAGGTGAGAAAAAGTGTACAATTGGCAGAATATTTTAAGGGACAATATTATAATTGGCAATAGTATGCAATGGGAACCAAGTAAAATGAAACGGGGAGATACATAATGCATTCAGTTTCAGAAAACTGGTTTTGATGCCATTGCAATAATGGAAAGGTGGTACTTGTAAATAATCAGGCCAGGGTTGTCAATATATTGCCCGATTTAAAAAGAAGCTGCTCAAAGACGACTATCTAGATTAATATGAGAAATTCATGGAGAGGACTGAAAACAAAAAATGCTAGAGACCACAATGGGTCAGACAGCATCCATGAAGAGAGAGCAAGCTAATGTTCTGAGTCTAGATGACTCTTTATCAGAGCTGGTGTCTTATTTGATGTACCTCAAACATTTGCAGTGGGTTAGACCATATGACCATAAGACATAGGAGTGGAAGTAAGGCCATTCGGCCCATCAAGTCCACTCCGCCATTTAAACCATGGCTGATAGGCATTTCAACATCACTTCCCTGCACTCTCCCTGTAGCCCTTGATTCCTTGTGAGATCAAGAATTTGTCAATCTCTGCCTTGAAGGCATCCAACGTCCCGGCCTCCATTGCATTCTGCAGCAATGAATTCCACAAGCCCACCACTCTCTGGCTGAAGAAATGTTGTCTCATTTCAGTTTTAAATTTGCCCCCTCTAATTTTAAGGCTGTGCCCACGGGTCCTAGTCTCCCCGCCTAACGGAAACAACTTCCTAGCGTCCACCCCTTCTAAACCATACATTATCTTGTAAGTTTCTATTAGATCTCCCCTCAACCTTCTAAACTCTAATGAGTACAAACTCAGGATCCTTAGCCGTTCACCATATGCTAAACCTACCATTCCAGGGATCATCCGTGTGAATCTCCGCTGGACACGCTCCAGGGCTAGTATGTCCTTACTGAGGTGTGGGGCCCAAAATTGGACACAGTATTCTAAATGGGGCCTAACTAGAGCCTTATAAAGCCTCAGAAACACATCGCTGCATTTATGTTCCAACCCTCTTGAGATAAAAGACAACATTACATTCGCTTTCTTAATTACGGACTCTAATTGTTGTTCCTTGGTCATTACAGATATGATTTCCGCATCAGGCCACAATTCTCTCCAAGGCATGTGAACATGTGACAATCACATGTTCAGTCCACAGGATATGTTGGGGGTCAGCTGGCTCAGTTGTTGGTTTGCAATACAGAGTGATGCCAACAGCACCGGTTCAATTCCTATACTGGCCAAAACCAACACGAAGGTCCTACCTTTTCAAACTGTCCCCTCACCAGAAATGTGGTGACTCTCAGGTTAAACCACCACCAGTCACCTCTCTCTGATGAGAAAGCAGCCCTATGGCCAATGTACCTGTTACATTTGATAAGAGGTTAGCATTTAAATCAGATGATGAAATGAGTTATCAAGATCTTTAAGTTTATTCAATCAATTAATTTTTCTCCACTTTTGGATGTATTTGGATTTTTAACAGGATATGAGGACTGTTTATTATTCTGATCTATTCAGTTTAGTCACTGGCATTGTGCTATCAAGAGATGGGGGTAGGGACAGGTGGTAAGGAGTGGTGATAAATTGCTCCAACGTCTTAGAGCAGCACTTTTATTGTGTCATGAAGTCACAGAAATATAGTGACCACAGCCATTCCAACCTCCTCCAAAGTTTATCAATTATGCTTATTGGTAATGTACTAGAATGCATAGAAAATTGGTTAGCAGACAGGAAACAAAGACTAGGAGTGTCTTTTTCTGAAGGGCAGGCAGTGGCTTGTGGTGGGTCTAGACCCGAAGGGTCTGGGCCCAAAACGTCAGCATTCCTGCTCCCTAGATGCTGCTTGGCCTGCTGTGTTCATCCAGCTCCACACTTTGTTATGTTAGTGGCTTGTGGCATTCTGCAGAAAGTGGTACAAGGACCTCAGCTATTCACAATATATGTTAATGATTGATATGAGGGAACTAAATGTAATGTCTCAAACTGTGCAGGTGACACAAAGCTGGGTGGAAGGTTGAGCTGTGAGGAGATGTTGCAGTGCGACTCAGACAGGCTGAGTGAGTGGGCCAATGCAAGGCAGATGCAATATACTGTGAATAAATGTGAGGTGATCCATTTTGGTAGCAAAAACAGAAAGGCAGATGATTATGGGAATAGCTGTAAATTGAAAAAGGGAATATTCAACAAGACCTGGGTGTCCCTTGCTGAAACTAAGCATGCAGTTGCAGGTGCGCCAACATGAATACTGGCCTTCACAATGAGCGGATTCAAGTACAGGAACAAGGATACCATGCTGCAATTATACTGGGCTTTGGTGAGGCCACATTAGAATATTGTGTGCAATTTCAGTCTCCCTATCTAAGGAAGGATGTTCTGGCTATAGACAGAGTGCAGCGAAGGTTTACCAAATTGATTCCAGGATTGACATATGATTAGAGATTGTACTGGTTAAGATTGTGTTCACTGGAGTTTAGATGAATGAAGGGGGTCCTCATAGAAACCTATCAATAACAGGATGAGACAGGAAGGATAACAAAGCGTGAAGCTGATGAACACAGCAGGCCCAGCAGCATCTCAGGAGCACAAAAGCTGATGTTTCGGGCCTAGACCCTTCATCCGAGAGGGGGATGGGGTGAGGGTTCTGGAATAAATAGGGAGAGAGGGGGAGGCAGACCGAAGATGGAGAGAAAAGAAGATAGGTGGAGAGGAGAGTATAGGTGGGGAAGTAGGGAGGGGATAGGTCAGTCCAGGGAAGACGGACAGGTCAAGGAGGCGGGATGAGGTTAGTAGGTAGGAAATGGAGGTGCGGCTTGGGGTGGGAGGAAGGGATGAATGAGAGGAAGAACAGGTTAGGGAGGCAGAGACAGACTGGGCTGGTTTTGGGATGCGGTGGGGGGACGGGATGAGCTGGGCTGGTTTTGTGATGCGGTGGGGGGAGGGGAAGAACTGGGCTAGTTCTCCCCCTCCCCCCACCGCATCCCAAAACCAGCCCAGCCTGTCTCCGTGATAATGGGGACTGCAGATGCTGGAGAATCCAAGATAATAAAATGTGAGGCTGGATGAACACAGCAGGCCCAGCAGCATCTCAGGGGCACAAAAGCTGACATTTCGGTCCTAGAACCTTCATCAGAGAGGGGGATGGGGTGAGGGTTCTGGAATAAATAGGGAGAGAGGGGAGGGCGGACCAAAGATGGAGTGCTTCCTCTCATCCATCCCTTCCTCCCACCTCAAGCCGCACCTCCATTTCCTACCTACTACCTCATCCCGCCTCCTTGACCTGTCCGTCTTCCCTGGACTGACCTATCCCCTCCCTACCTCCTCACCTATACTCCCCTCTCCACCTATCTTCTTTTCTCTCCATCTTCGGTCTGCCTCCCCTTCTCTCCCTATTTATTCCAGAACCCTCATCCCATCCCCCTCTCTGATGAAGGGTCTAGGCCCGAAACGTCAGCTTTTGTGCTCCTGAGATGCTGCTTGGCCTGCTGTGTTCATCCAGCTTCAGACTTTGTTATCTCGGATTCTCCAGCATCTGCAGTTCCCATTATCGCTAGACAGGAAGGATGTTCCCGATGGTGGGGAGCCCAGAACCAGGGGTCATAGTTTAAGGATAAGGGGTGATCCTTTCAGAACAGAGATGAAGAGAAATTTCTTTCCCCAGTGAGTCATGACCCTGCGCAATTCACTGCCACTGAAAGTGGTGTCGGTCAATGTGTTTTCAAGACGGAGGTAAGCATAGATTTTGTGGCTAAAAGGATCAAGGGATGTGGGGGGAGGACAGGATTATGTTACTGAGCTCAATGATCAGCCACAATCACAATGAATGGCTGAGCAGGCTCGAGGGGTGGAATGGCCAATTCCTGATCCTATCCTTTACACTTCTATGCCTAGATTGATGGTGTAATAGCATTCAAGGATAAGAGAGACTCATGGAGATGGCTCCAGGGATGAGTCATTTCAGGACGTGCATAGTTTGGAGGGGTACAGACTATACTCCTTGGAGAAGAGATGATTGAGAGGAGATTTGATAGTGAGATTCAAAATCAAGCGAATTCTGCACAGAGTAGATCGGGAGAAACCTTTCCCACTGGTGCAAGGACTGATACTAGAGACATGGATTTGTAGTCAGCAAAAGAAGCAGTGAAAACAAGAGGAGAAACACTTGCATCCAGTGAATGTTGAGGATAGAGTGCAGTGTCTGTGACCGTGGAGGAGGCAGTTTCAATCAAGGCTTCCATTAGGGAATTATTTCATTGTCTGATGAAAAATAGATGAGCAAGGTTATTGAGAAAACACAGGGGAATCATATGAGGGTTAATTAATCCTGCAGAGCACCAGGACAAATATGGTGAGTGAACAGCCTCCTTCAATGCTAAAACCATTCTACGATTCTGTAAGAAATGATGTGGAAGTGCTGGTATTGGACAGGGGTGGACAAGGTCAGAAGTCACATGACACCAGGTTATAGTCCAACAGGTTTATTTGAAATCACAAGCTTTTGAAGCACTGCTCTTTCATCAGGTGACAAAGGAACAGCGCTCTGAAAGGTTGTGATTTCAAATGAACTGGTTCGACTATGACTTGGTGTTGTGTAGTTTCTGACCTCTTTAAGAAATGGTCTGCACCATTTTCCATGGCAAAAATGTAGGAAATCATTGGGCGACGTTTTTTTTAAATGTCTGTCACAATATTTCTGTAACTTGCTACAGAGGAACAGAATGAAGAGAAACCCATGGATATGAATACCAAAGATCTAAATCACAAACTCAGAGTCGAAAGATGCAGAGTCTACTTTCAGATTTCCCAGTAAATGGTAAGTATGACAACTGATATCAGATAAAGAAGTGTTGGCTCTGTCCTTTTGGAATGGGAACATTCACTTCCAAAAACAGCAGAGGAAGTTCCTAAACCATGTCATTGATAACCGTTTGGAACAAGCACTCCTCAAATCTAAACAGTGCAGCAACTCAGATAAAAGGATTAAAAACTTCTTTCTTTCAATCTCTACCTCAAGTCAATAGGAGTAGCACTATGAGGATGTCAGATAGTTGGAAAGGAGAGTATGTGCTGCTACTTTGTGAAGTCATGCTCTGGGTCACATAACACGTACATCACCTGTATGTCAATTTTGCATTGTTTAATTTGAGTCAATCATATGTTACACAGTGTGGCTGTTTAGCACACTGCTTCTCTCTGTATAATAATCACTTCAATTGTGTTCCAACCTTGTAGGAAAGATTAGATTGCTGACAAAAGCATGAATTGCTTCAACTGCTGTTCTAGCGTTTATGTGTGATCATCTGAGGAATAGACAACTTTTCAAGTTTTACCTCCCAAACTACGGTAAATATGTTGCAACAAGTGCAAAGGTTTCCAGGAAAAATAATGGAGAAGTTAAAAGGAAATGGTCTTTGCAACAGGGAAAACAAATGCTCAGGCCAAAAGAACCTGCTGATGAATCTACAAACCACTGACCTGAAATATTAACTCCGTTTATTTATCACTCCACACACTGTCTGACCTGCTGAACATTTCTAACATTTCAGTCTTTATTTCAGACTTTTACTGTATTCTGTTTTTACGGTTGATTTGGTAAAGAGGCAGGAAAGGACAAGTGGTATTTTCACTGAGTTAGAGAAGCTTCAAGCAAGGATAAGTGTGACCCATTATGAGACTGACTGTTAAACTTGTTAGTGTAATGCATAATGCCACTTGGGAATGTTCAGCAAGGGCTGTCGGATTGTGGAAGCAGATTTAACATGAGGCGTCAGTTTTGAGTTCTACAAACATAGGCTGGTTGAGCAGAATCAGTATTTTACCTATTCTCATCCTGTTGTGAAAAGACATAGTGGCTTACACTTATTATATTCTGCACATATGCACACACAGTTCAACATTCCAAGCAGTATATCTTTCTCTGAATCGAACAGAAGTGTGGAGAATGGTTCCCTGGTACATTCTCCATTGTAATGCCTCAGTGTTGCTAAATCATTGCCAACAATGTTGCCAACCAATCTGTTTCTCATCCAAAATAAACTGCTGTCCCCTTTGAAAATCAGTTTTCTTGCATCTGTCCTCATGCACACAAGAAACAAATCTTCAACAGTTTGCCTTTTTTCTTCCAGCAATATTCAAGTTTTGCATTAACTGTTTTTCTTTAAGATAATACAAAATTGAGCAAACTTTTGAAATTCAGTTTTTTTTTAAGAACTACAGTTCATCAACTAGAAATTCTAGCCTAATCATGTCTATTTTTACTGTTGATAGTCAATGAGTGAAAGACCTGACAAGTGCTACAACATGCACCTACCCTAACAATGGACCTGGCTTCAATCTATGTTGTTAATTGTAATTCGGAAATCAAATATCAGTTGGGGTCTAATTAAAATTCTCTATTAAATCCTCTGCTTCTGATTCACAAAAATAAACAACAATTAGCTCACACAAGTAACTTTCAAGCAGTTGTCTTTTAAATTGTTAAAATGTCAACAATCAATTAAATGTGAACTGCAGAGAGGTGTGTTGGTTTTAATAGTGATTCAGAGTGACCACAATAAAGCTGAATGAAAAGATAAGAACAAAATATTGCTGGAAAAACCGAGCAGGTCAAGCAACAAGTGTAAAAAGAAACAGAGTTGATATTTCATGCTGCTCACTTTACATCAGAAAGAGAGAAAGATAAAAATCTAAGGCAGAGATTTTCGGATAGGAATTTACATCATGTAAGTGGTAGATGCATATCAAGATCATAGACTAACCCTGCTGCACTAACTATGTGGGAATAGCCTGAAAAGTTTAAACCTCCAGTGGACAATTGTTTGGCACCTGACTTAAGCAAGCGACTTCAGACAGTTCCCACTCACATCCGAGAATAATTACCAAGGGAAGAATTTAGAACATAGAACATAGAACAACACAGCGCAGAACTGGCCCTTTGGCCCTCGATGTTGCGCTGGCCTGTGGACTAATCTAAGCCCCTCCCCATACACTATCCCATCATCATCCGTATGCTTATCCAAGGACTGTTTAAATGCCCCTAATGTGGCTGAGTTAACTACGTTGGCAGGCAGGGCGTTCCAATCGCTTACCACTCTCTGTTTAAAGAACCTTGGCTTGCTGAAAGAAGACAGAGGATGGTAGTTGATGGGAAATGTTCATCCTGGAGACCAGTTACTAGTGGTGTACCGCAAGGGTCGGTGTTGGGTCCACTGCTGTTTGTCATTTTTATAAATGACCTGGGTGAGGGCGTAGAAGGATGGGTTAGTAAATTCGCAGACGACACTAAGGTCGGTGGAGTTGCGGATAGTGACGAAGGATGCTGTAGGTTGCAGAGAGACATAGATAAGCTGCAGAGCTGGGCTGAGAGGTGGCAAATGGAGTTTAATGCAGACAAGTGTGAGGTGATGCACTTTGGTAGGAGTAACCAGAAGGCAAAGTACAGGGCTAATGGTAAGATTCTTAGTAGTGTAGATGAGCAGAGAGATCTCGGTGTCTATGTACACAGATCCTTGAAAGTTGCCACCCAGGTTGACAGGGCTGTTAAGAAGGCGTATAGTGCTTTAGCTTTTATTAATAGAGGGATCGAGTTCCGGAACCAAGAGGTTATGCTGCAGCTGTACAAAACTCTGGTGCGGCTGCACTTGGAGTATTGTGTACAGTTCTGGTCACCGCATTATAAGAAGGATGTGGAAGCTTTGGAAAGGGTGCAGAGGAGATTTACTGGGATGTTGCCTGGTATGGAGGGAAGGACTTACGAGGAAAGGCTCAGGAACTTGAGGCTGTTTTCATTAGAGAGAAGAAGGTTGAGAGGTGGCTTAATTGAAACATATAAAATAATCAGAGGGTTAGATAGGGTGGATAGGGAGATCCTTTTTCCTAAGATGGTGACAGCGAGCACGAGGGGGCATAGCTTTAAATTGAGGGGTGAAAGATATAGGACAGATGTCAGAGGTAGTTTCTTTACTCAGAGAGCAGTAAGGAAATGGAACACTTTGCCTGCAACGGTAGTAGATTCGCCAACTTTAGGTACATTTAAGTTGTCATTGGATAAGCATATGGACGTACATGGAATAGTGTAGGTTAGATGGGCTTGTGATCGGTATGACAGGTCGGCACAACATCGAGGGCCGAAGGGCCTGTACTGTGCTGTAATGTTCTATGCTCTATGTTCTATAACCTGCCTCTGACATCTGTCTTAAATCTATCACCCCTCAATTTGTAGCTATGCCCCCTTGTACAAGCTAACGTCATCATCCTCGGAAAAAGACTTTCACTGTCCACCCTATCTAATCCTCTGATCATCTTGAATGTCTCTATTAAATCCCCTCTTAGCCTTCTTCTCTCCAATGAGAACAGACCCAAGTCCCTCAGCCTTTCTTCATAAGACCTTCGCTCTAGACCAGGCAACACCCTGGTAAATCTCCTCTGCACCTTTTCCAATGCTTCCACATACTTCCTGTAATGGGGCAACCAGAACTGCACACAATATTCCAAGTGAGGCCGCACCAGTGTTTTGTACAGTTGCAGCATGACATCATGGCTCCGGAACTCAATCCCTCTACCAATAAAACCTAACACATCGTAAGCCTTCTTAACAGCACCATCAACCTGGGTGGCAACTTTCAGGGATTTATGTACATGGACACCAAGATCCCTCTGCACAGCAACACTACCAAGAATCTTTCCATTGGCCCTGTATTCAGACTTCCTATTATTCTTCCCAAAGTGAATCACCTCACATTTATCCGCATTGAGCTCCATTTGCCACCTTTCAGCCCAATTCTGCAATTATCCAAATCTCCCTGCAACCTGCAACATTCTTCCACACTGTCCACCACTCCACCGACTTTAGTGTCATCTGCAAACTTACTAACCCATCCACCTATGCCTGCGTCCAAGTCATTTATAAAAATGACAAACTGCAGTGGTCCCCAAACAGATCCTTGAGGCACACCATTAGTAACCGGACTCCAGGCTGAATATTTTCCATCAACCACCACTCGTTGCCTTCTTACCGAAAGCCAGTTTCTATTCCAAACTGCTAAATCTCCCTCAATCCCATGCCTCTGTATTTTCTCCAATAGCCTACCATGTGGAACCTTATCAAAGGCTTTACTGAAGTCCATGTACACGACGTCAACTGCCCTTCCCTCATCCACATGCTTGGTCACCTTCTCAAAAAACTCAATGAGGTTTGTGAGACTCGACCTGCCCTTGACGAATCCATGTTGTCTATTCCCATCAAATTGTTGCTTGCTAGATGATTATAAATCCTATCTCTTATAATCCTTTCCAAAACTTTTCCCACAACAGACGTAAGGCTCACTGGTCTATAATTACTTGGGTCATCTCTACTGCCCTTTTTGAACAAGGGCACAACATTTGCAATCCTCCAGTCCTCTGGTACTAAACCTGAAGACAATCAATTTGAGAGATGAAAACCTGCTCAGACTCCTGAGTAACAATACCACTGAGCATCTGCTCCCTGACTCATTAATAACACCATGCTGGCATCCCAGGACCACCTCTCCATCCTCCAACACTCACCCCCACACTGACACATTCCACCATGATGCAACCTAACTACCCAACATCAATTCAAACACTCCAACAACCAGCCCTGACTCCTTTAACCTAATTACCCTGCTCCGATCCAAAATCCTAATGCTGATTCCTCTGATACCGGCCTGGCCTGATCTTGTTACCTAACTTCCCAGAACCCAACCTGCCCTCCGATCTGACATCAACTAATCCCCACCACCCCCTCCCACATCCTAATCCAAATCACTGATGGTCACCTCAAACCAACCTGCACCTCAACCCAAATCAGCCAATTCTTACCCAATCCAATGCACCCCTTCACTTACCTGCCATCCCATTCCTTACTCTACGTACCACCCTATCCAACTACATCACCCAATCCAGACATCACCCTGTCTGGATGCAAAACTCCTCCCTTTTACCACTTTTCCCACCCCTACCCTATATGCACCAGTCCCATGGACCAATGCTCACAAATAATCATGAAAAAAGGATGAATATTAAATAAGAAAAACTAATTACACTTGGGATCGTTAAGTAGAAATTCTTGAAATATTTAAAAGAAATTTTAAAACACACTACTGGCATAGTTTCTTGCGTCAATACTGTTGGTGGTGTGATTTGAAACGAATGCGTCCTTAGATGTTAGAATATTTGGCAAATACCCTGTAGTTAAAGTTATGTTAAGGTAGATGGCTTGAAGTTTATTTACCACACTAAGGATTGGCATTGTTATAAGACTCAGATTTATACATTGCCTGAGTTCGATACTTAACAAATATATGGACCAAATATTTTGTAACTGCAATCCCAATAATAATAACAGGATGACCAACTGAAGGGGAGGTGGGTAATTTACACTGGAATGTCACACGTCATTTTGGCTTAAAGGAACACTGCTTGTCATTTCTGTAATAATACAACAATTACATTTACAATTCATCATTAGCTATAATGTTAAATGTTTGAAATGAGCAGAAAAAAAAATGAAAAACTATGTAATATCTGAAAGATGCTATCAAGCTTTTGTCAAGAGTTCTTTGCTGATTGGCGCAGGCTTGGAGGGCCGAAGGGCCTGTTCCTGTGCTGTAGGTTTCTTGGTTCTAAGTCTCTCTGCTGTCTGCTGCTGCTGGTGTTCACAGCTCCTCTGACATCATGGTGGTTGTGGCTTCACTTGCTCTGTGTCACATCAAGGTTCACCCACTTTTCAACAATTGGGGCTTCTGGGAACAGGCTGTGTCAGGAGCAAACATGGAAATTGCTGGACAAGCTCAACAGGTCTGGCAGCATCTGTGGAGTGAAAGCAGAGTTAACATTTCAGGTCCAGTGACACTTCTTCAGAACTGCATCAGAAGACTGGCTGTGTAAAGCACGAGCAGGTATGTGGGTAATTTTTCCTATGATTGGCATTGGAAGACCAAACAGAGGTTCTGGACTTAAATTTCTAAGACAGAGGAAGGGACATATGGAAGGTAAAGGAACCTGAAAGAAGACCCATGTTTGGGTGGAGGTTAGGAGAAATGAGGTGACAGAAGATTTCATGATGGAGCAGGCAAAGAGATTGACAATGGGTAAGTGAAGAGCTAAAGGTTTATCCAAATGAAATGTGAATGACAACATAAAAACCACCAGAATAAAACCTATAGGGGTAAAGAATCAAAGAAGATGGAGCTAATAAACAGAAAAAAATACACATAATATGAGAAGGAGACAAAGGTTATGATATAAAATTGCTGAGCTCACTGTTCCAGAAGACTGTAGATTACTGAGTCCAAAGCTTATACTGACCTTCAATACAGGACTGTAGCAGATTTTAGGCAGAAACTTCAGCATGGGGGCACAACAGAGAATTAAAATAAATTAATATTTTATTAAATAATAGAAAATTGAATCTTCCAGGGATGATAAATATGGTAAAAAGCAGACAGATCTGACCCTGGCATTTCCTCTATTGGTTACACAAATGATTGGCCTAAAAATGTCCTCAATCTTATTCCCAATCTGTTAATGTAATGTCACCATCAAATTTCTGCTAAGTCAATAGAATATACCTACAATCTGCAATGAGAAAAAGTCAGAGCTGCTCAAACAAAGCTTCACTCACTACAAATACTGTTACTTCCTAAATGTAACAGCATGCACTTCCACTCCTTTAAACATTACTTTCACACCTCAGGTGTCTTGAGTTCAAGAGGGCTGCAATCACAGAGTTTTTCAATTTTTAATGTGGCTTCCATAAAAGCCTCAAAAATCAAATTAAAAGAAACCAAAATTACAGAGCAGCTCTCAGTGAAAAAAGAGCAGAAATCACAAAGAATTGTAATCAAGCAAGAGGCAAATCATTTTGCTTCATGCTGTGTTTGAGAAACTGGTGGTAATTTGGAGAATCCATGAACAAGTCTAATTGCAGGAACTTCATACACCGAGCTCTGTATTGTCAGGGTAAGGACAGGTTTATGGATAGTGTTGCTTAAGTGTAGTTTGTTAAAAGGTGGCTGTAAAGTGTGGAGGAGATTTGTGTGAACTGTACTTGAATGGTTACTCAAATTCCCACCCACCCCAACCCCATGACCCGGAAGTCTCTGCAGTCTTAAGGCTACAAAATGGATCATAGCCCTGGCAACACATATCTCTGGGTGTGAATAAAGAAGAGCTTCAAGGCTCTGATGTGTTTTTTGTGTTGAGTTAATCATAGCCCCACTTAGATAGAAAAATGATTGTGAAATGATTTTATCACACACCATGCTGACTATTCTTCATCATAAGTTCCTGCATTTTCAGTGGAGCGTAGGAGGTTGAGGGGTGACCTCAGGGGTGTTAATGAAATCATGAAGGCAATAGATAAGGTGAATAGCAAAGGTCTTTTTCCTAGGGTGGGGGTGGGGGTGGGGGCTTGAAAACTAGGGGTCATATTTTTAAGGTGAAGGGTGAATGCTTTAAAAAGGACACGATGGGCAACTGTTTACAAAGTGAGTGGTTCATGTGTAGAATGAATTGCCAGAGGAAGTATTGGATGCAGGGTACATTTAAAAGTCATTTAGGTAAATACATGAATAGAAAAGGTTTGGGGGTTAAGGGCCAAATGAAGGCAGGTGGGACTAGCTTAGTTTGGGAACATGGTCGGCATGGACTAGTTGGATCAAAGGGTTTTATGACTTCATGATTCTATCTCTGACAAATGTAGTACAGAAGGAAAACTAATTACAGTCGACAATAAGGCTTTGAACTAAAATCTCTTAGGTTTAGTCGATGGCATGTAGCAAATACCTCAATCCATCAAACAGTCACACCAATGCTGGAAAGAAACTTTAAAATCAAGCTAAACTGTCTCAACTTGACTGAGCAAAATTGGAGTTGCAATTTGTATTGTTGGGTTGTAACTTCTGAAAGGCCTGTAGAATTGGAAGAGATTACAGAGCAAGGGAGCAGGGAGGCCATGATGGAATTTGGTAACAAAGATGAGCCTTTTAAAATTTAGGTGCTGCTAGACTGGGCACCAATTTGATAACTGAGCAGTAAACAAGAACTTGTGCGAGTTTAGACGTGAACAATAGTGTTTTCGACGGATGGAATGTCTTGGTGCGCGATAGATAGGAAGTTCGTCAGAGAACTTTGAAAATGTTAAGGGTAACAGAGACCTATCGTGTCCTTGGTCCAAAATCCTGGTATTCTATTTCCATCTGGGTATTATTGCAATTCTATATTTTTACATTTTAGCTGTAAATCTTTAGACACTGACAAATCTTTTCATTTTAGAAGTTGCAGGAATAAATGTAAGGAAATTATTTCCCCTGACTCCATTGTGAATCACTCCAACATTGATAAGTCCTTTGGCAATAATTCACCAGTGACAAAAAGCACTGTCAGTGTATTTAGAATCAAAGCTTTAGGTTGAGGAAGAGATGCTACAAAGTGACAGGTTGCCATGAAGAAAGATCAAACAGGGACTAAAATGCAGTGCTTTATGAATAGAGGCAGGTGGCTGAGTGGAGTAAGAGTTAGGTGGAAGGTTCTGCTCTTCATTCTGAAAGCAAACAGTGAATGATTTCAGACATTTCGATCATTACTCCCATGGCTACCTCAGTCCACATGGACACCTCGGCTGATGTATGTTCCATTACGAAGAAGATAATTTTCTGACAAAACCAATGTGTACGTACTGAGTCAGGTTGCTTTAAACAAAACAAAAAAAATTCCCCATGACTCATCACACAATTTTATGGCCTGGCTTGGTAATTAGCTATACAGAGTGCAGAGTCCCAGCTCGGAAGGCTGTCTGTCAATTGCTTACCTAATCTCAGCAGTTGAAACTTTAAGAAAAGGCCCTGTCAGCCCATCTCCAGTAGATCGAACAGATTGTATACACTACTTTTGAAGAACAGCAGGCAAGGTATATATGGACCAGCACCTGCAGTTCTTTCAGTTTTTCAATCAGTACTTCCCTTCCAGGCATGCCCATCTTGAAGATGTTCTGTTCCTCCCTCCAACAAGATTTCCATTCCAATCTTTTTCTTGTTCACCATCATTAATCTCACTGTCACTACTGGTGTTTGACCAGGTATTTGCTAAAACTCGTTTACACAGCCATATCACATTCCTCAGTGACTGCCTCTGGCTCAGACTCAAGTTTCATCCATTATGTTTTGAACCCACCCAGGATCATATGTGCCTCTGCGATGTTCACCGTTCCTCAGACAGCTGCTCTAGCTGCCTCCTGAGATCCACATTCAGTGCCATGCATCCTGATACACACAATCTCAACCTCTCTCTGTCTCCAACAACACCACCTCATGCTGGCTCAGAGCTGCACTGCTGCCCAGTTCCACTTCATCCTCGGGCTCATTCGTCATGCTGTCAAGAAACTTATTTTGTTTCCGTTCAGGCATTAAGGCCCACAAGATGCAACAACTCAGGGATATCCACAGCTCTCTGGAATCTCTCTCCCCTCCCCTTCCCTCCCACCCCATCCCCTCTCCCAACCCCACTTCCTGTTGTGTATTTACTATCCCGCTCTCCAATGCTTCATATTCTGTACTCAGCAAAGGTCACAGTTTTATCCCGCTGTGTCCCCATGGTTATTGAACTTCAGGCACAACATGACATCGAACTCTTTTTCTGTCACCTTTGCCTCTGTGCCCATTTCTTTGTACAGGAGTCCTTTTTCCCATCCCACAATCGCTTCCCCCACCTCCAACACTCTCCCTCCACCTGGACCCCTCCCTCTGGCCTTTTACCTGCACTCAATGTGTTCATTGAGAACTGTCAACATAACATTGGTCACCTCAATTTTTCTGAACACGCCCCTTCCCCCTCATCACCCATTCTAACCTATTCCCCCTGAACTGACTGCACTCCGCGCTCTCAGATCTCACCCTGACTTTGTTGTTATGCCTGCCAATAAGGGTGGTGCTGTTGTAGGCTGGCACATTGACCTCTACATGGCAGAAGCTGAACGCCAGTTCTCAGGTACCCCCTGATATCTTCCCCTGGACCATGACCTTGCCGTGATACATCAGGTCATTGTGTTCACAATAGTCACTAACCTTATCTCGCCTGGGGATCTCCTCCCCATCCCCCATCGGCCCCCACAGCCTCCAAGCTCATAGTCTAGAGCCAAGATGGCACCACGATGGCAGCAAAGTAGGATGCTTCAGCTGGGGCTCATCCACTCTGTCCATTTCATTTTGTTGTTTCTATTTTTTCTTTCACTTTTGTGATCTTTTTACTTCTCTCTGCTTTCTTCTTTCTTCTCGGCTTCAGATTCCCAGCCTTGGATTTCAGGCCTCAGCACAGACCCTGTGAGGCATCCTGTCAGCCTGGTGTCCCAGCCCAGTGTATCGGTCTCTCAGCCCAGGGTGGGGGGATCTCACAGCCCAGTGTATCGGTCTCTCAGCCCAGGGTGGGGGGATCTCTCTCAACCCAGTGTGGGGGTCTCCCTCGGCCCGGTGGGGGGGATCTCTCTCGGCCTGATGTGCTGGTCTCTCTCAGCCCAGTGTGGGGGTCCCCTCAAACCGGTGTGGGGGTCTTGCAGCCCAGTGTGGGGGATCTCTCTCGGTCAGGTATGGAGGTATCTCAGCCTGGTGTGGGGGTCTCTCGGCCCAGTGTGGGGGTGTCTCTCAGCCCAGAGTGGGGGACTCTCAGGCCAGTATGGAGGTCTCTCTCAGCCCAGTGTGGGGGTCTCTCTCAGCCCAGTGTGGGGATCTCTCAGCCCGGTGTGGGGGTCTCTCTCAGCCTGGTGTCAGGGATCTCTCTCGGCCCAGTATGGGGGTCTCTCTCAGCCTGGTGTGAAGGTCTCTCTCAGCCCAGAATGGGGGACTCTTACCCCAGTGTGGGGGTCTCTCTCAGCTCAGTGTTGGGTCTCTCTCAGCCCGGTGTGGGGGTGTCTCTCGGCCAACCGTGGGGATCTCTCTCAGCCCAGAGTGGAGGACTCTCAGCCCAGTGTGGAGGTCTCTCTCAGCCCAGTGTGGGGGTCTCTCTCAGCCCAGAGTGGGGGTCTCTCTCAGCCCGGTGTGGATTTCTCTCTCAGCCCGGTGTGGGGGTCTCACACTGCACAGTTTGTTGGGTCTCTCTCGGCCCGGTGGGAGGGTGTCTGGGCCTGGTGTGGGAATCTCTCTCAGCCCGATGTGAAGGTCTCTGTCAGCCCAGAGTGGGGGAATCTCAGCCCGGTGTCGGGGTCTCTCTCGGCCCAGTGTGGGGGTCTCTCTCGGCCCGGTGTGGATTTCTCTGTCAGCCCGATGTGGGGGTCTCTCTCAGCCCGATGTGGGGGTCTCTCTCAGCCTGGTGCGGGGGTCACTCTCAGCCCGGTGTGGATTTCTCTCTCAGCCCGGTGTGGGGGTCTCTCTTGGCCCAGTGTCGGGTATCTCTCTTGGACAGGTGTGGGAGTATCTCAGCCTGGTGTGGAGGTCTCTCTCAGCCCAGTGTGGGGGTCTCTCTCAGCCCGCTGTGGGGGTCTCTCTCAGACCAGAGTGGGGGACTCTCAGCCCAGTGTGGAAGTCTCTCTCAGCCCAGAGTGGGGGACTCTCAGCCCGGTGTGGGGGTCTCTCTCAGTCCAGTGTGGGGGTCTCTCTCAGCCCAGTGTTGGGGTCTCTCTCAGCTTGGTGTGGGGGTCTCTCTCGGCCTGGTGAGGGAGTCTCTCTGCCCAGTTTGTTGGGTCTCTCTCGGCCCGGTGTGACTGTCTCTCTCAGCCCGATACTGGGGGATCTCTCTCAGCCCGGTGTGGATTTCCCTCTCAGCCCGGTGTGGAGGTCTCTCTCGGCGTGGTATGGGGGTCTCTCTCGGCGTGGTATGGGGGTCTCTCTCAGCCCGGTGTGGGGGTCTCTCTCAACCCAGAGTGGGGGACTCTCAGCCCAGTGTGGGAGTCTCTCTCAGCCCGGTGTGGGGGTCTCTCTCAGCCCGGTGTGGATTTCTCTCTCGGCCAGGTGTGGGGTTCTCTCTCAGCCCGGTGTTGGGGGTCTCTCTCAGCCCAGAGTGGGGGTCTCTCAACCGAGTGTGGAGGTATCTCTCAGCCTGGTGTGGGGGTCTCTCTCAGCCCGGTGTGGGGGTCTCTCTCAGCCCAGTGTTGGGGTCTCTCTCAGCTCGGTGCGTGGGTCTCTCTCGGCCTGGTGAGGGGATCTCTCTCTGCCCAGTTTGTTGGGTCTCTCTCGGCCCGGTGTGACTGTCTCTCTCAGCCCGGTACTGGGGGATCTCTCTCTGCCCAGAGTGAGGGTCTATGGGCCTGGTGTGGGTGTCTCTCTCAGCCCGGCGTGAAGGTCTGTCTCAGCCCGGTGTGGGGGTCTCTGTTAGCCCGGTGTGGGGGTCTCTCTCGGCCCGGTGTGGGTGTCTCTCTCAGCCCAGTGTGAAGGTCTCTCTTGGCCAGGAGTGGGGGACTCTCAGCCCGGAGTGGGGGTCTCTCTCAGCCCGGTGCGGGGGTCACTCTCAGCCCGGTGTGGATTTCTCTCTCAGACCGGTGTGGGGGTCTCTCTCGGCCCAGTGTCAGGTATCTCTCTTGGACAGGTGTGGGGGTATCTCAGCCTGGTGTGGAGGTCTCTCTCAGCCCAGTGTGGGGGTCTCTCTCAGCCCGCTGTGGGGGTCTCTCTCAGACCAGAGTGGGGGACTCTCAGCCCAGTGTGGGGGTCTCTCTCAGCCCAGAGTGTGGAGGTATCTCTCAGTCCGGTGTGGGGGTCTCTCTCAGCCCGATGTGAAGGTCTCTGTCAGCCCAGAGTGGGGGAATCTCAGCCCGGTGTGGGGGTCTCTCTCAGCCCAGTGTTGGGGTCTCTCTCAGCTCGGTGTCGGGGTCTCTCTCAGCCTGGTGAGGGGGTCTCTCTCTGCCCAGTTTGTTGGGTCTCTCTCGGCCCGGTGTGACTGTCTCTCTCAGCCCGGTACTGGGGGATCTCTCTCTGCCCGGTGTGAGGGTCTATGGGCCTGGTGTGAAGGTCTCTCTCAGCCCGGTGTGGAGGTCTCTGTCAGCCCGGTGTGGGGGTCTCTCTCGGCCCGGTGTGGGTGTCTCTCTCAGCCCGGTGTGAAGGTGTCTTTTGGCCCAGAGTGGGGGACTCCCGGCCCGGTGTGGGGGTATCGCAGCCTGGTGTGGTGGTCTCTCTCAGCCCAGTGTGGTGGTCTCTCTCGGCCCGGTGTGGGGGTCTCTCTCAGACCAGAGTGGGGGACTCTCAGCCCAGTGTGGGGGTCTCACTCAGACCAGTGTGGGGGTCTCTGTCAGCATACTGTGGGGGTCTCTCTTGGCCCGGTGTGGGATCTCTCTCAGCCTGGTGTCAGGTATCTCTCTCAACCGGTGTGAAGGTCTCTCTCAGCCCAGTGTGGGGGTCTCTCTCGGTCTGGTGTGGGGGACTCTCTCAGCCCAGTGTGACTATCTCCTCACCCGGTGTTGATTTCTCTCTCAGCCCGGTGTGGGGGTCTCTCTCAGCCCAGTGTGGGGGTCTCTCTCAGCCCGGTGTGGGGGTCTCTCTCAGCCCAGAGTGGGGGACTCTCAGCCGAGTGTGGAGGTATCTCTCAGCCCGGTGTGGGGGTCTCTCTTGGCCCGGTGTGGGGGTCTCTATCAGCTCGGTGTGGGGGTCTCTCTCAGCCCGGTGTGGGGGTCTCTCTCAGCCTGGTGTGGGGGTCTCTCTCAGCCCGGTGTGGGGGTCTCTCTTGGCCCGGTGTGGGGGTCTCTCTTGGCCCGGTGTGAGGATCTCTGGGCCTGGTGTGGATGTCTCTCTCAGCCGGGTGTAAAGGTCCCTCTCGGCCCAGAGTGGGGGACTCTCAGCCTGGTGTGGGGGTCTCTCTCGGCCCGGTGCGGGGATCTCTCTCAGCCCAGTGTGGGGGTCTCTCTCAATCCGGTGTGGGGGTCTCTCTCAATCCGGTGTGGGGGTCCATCTCAGCCCAGTGTGGGGGGGCTGTCTTGGTCAGGTGTGGGCGTATCTCAGCCTGGTGTGGGGGTGTCTCTCGGCCCAGTGTGTTGGGTCTCTCTCGGCCCGGTGTGACTGTCTCTCTCAGCCCGGTACTGGGGCGTCTCTCTCTGCCCGGTGTGAGGGTGTCTGGGCCTGGTTTGGGTGTCTCTCTCGGCCCGGTGTGGGGGTCTCTCTCTGCCTGGTACGGGGCTCTCTCTTGGCCCGGTGTGGGGGTCTCACTCAGCCCAGAGTGGGGGACTCTCAGCCCAGTGTGGGTGTCTCTCTCAGCCCAGTGTGGGAGTCTCTCTCATCCCGGCGTGGGGGGTCTCTCGGCCCGGTATGAACTGCCAGTCTCGAAGTGATTCCAGAGTGGTGTCCCAGTTTTGAGAGCCTCGAGGTGAAGCTCCAGCACAGACTGGAGGCTTGGTGCCATCTTGAATTGGGTGGGAAGAACTATTGCTCTGAACTTGCTATTTCTCTATTTTGTAATTTATTCCCACAATCTGTAATGCTGGTCATTTTATTTTATTATTTTCTAATTTTTTTTCCCTGAGAATTTGAAGAAGCTGTACCTGGGTACCTTAGTACTGTGGATGGTGTAGTAAGTTGTGACTGTAAGGTTTACACTGTATTCATGTGTGTACATGTGTGTACGTGTGCGTACGTGTGACAATGAAGCTAATTCAATTCAGTTCTCCCAAACATGCACAGCTTGCTTCGATTTTCTTCTCAAAATCCACAAACTGCCCAGGCAGTTCCATCGTTTCTGCCTGCCTATTCCTGTCCCACAGAATTCATCTCTTCCTACTTCAACTCAATTATTTTCCCCTTTCCCAGTCCCTTCCCACGCACATCTGTGATTCTTCTGACTCTTTTACACCAGTTTCAGAATTTCCAGTTGGCAGGCTCCATTTGCCTCCTCTTTACCAAGGACATGCAATCCCTTTACACATCCATCCCCCATCAGGAGGGTCTCAGGGCTCTCTGCTTCTTCCTCGAACCATCACCACTCACTACCAGCCCCCTCTGCTTGATTGAGCTCATCCTCACACTGAGCAACTTCTCTTTTAACTCCTCTCATTTTATCCAGGTCAGATGGATGGCCTTGGCTACATGCATGGGTCCCAGTTATTCCTGTCTCTTTGTGGGGTATGAGGGACATTCTTTGTTCCAGTCCTTATCTGACCCTAATCACAACTCTTTCTCCGTATTTTGATGACATCATTGGTGCTATTTCCTCTTCTCATCCGGAATTGGAAAAATGTATCACTTTTGTTTCCAGTTTCCACCCTGCCCTCACCTCCACCTAGTCTATCTCTGACTCCTCCCTTTTTTTTCCTTGACAGCTGTTTTCACTTCTGGGAATAGGCTGGCCATCAATATCCATTGCAAACACACCACTCCTACAGTTACAAAACCAAAGTTTCTGGAGAAGCCCAACAGGTCTGACAGCATCTGTGAAAGAAAAAACAGAGTTAATGTTTCAGAACCTTCCTACAGTTACATTGACTATACTCCCTGCAACCTGTTTCCTGTAAAGAGCTTATTCCATTCTCCCAGTTCTTCCATCTCCATCGCACCTGTGCTGATGATGCCAACTTCAACATGGGAGCCTCTGCAATGTCCACCTTCTTCCTCAACTGATGATTCCCTAGCACCATGATTGACATTGTCTTCAGGCACATCCGACCTATCTTCCAACTTCCGCCCTCACCCCCTCTCTTCCTTCCTACAACAGCGATAGGTTTACTTTGTCCTTACCTACCATCCCACCAGGATCCACATACAGAGGATCATTAGCTGCCATTTTTGCCACCTCCAGCAAAATGCCAGCACCAGACATAAATTCCTCTCCCCTCCCTGGCCAGCATTCTGCATGGACTTCCCTCTGGGGCACCCTGGTCTACTTTTCATTTATTTCCAACATGCCCCTCACAGCCCACAGCACTTTCCCCTGCAGCCACAGAAGGTGTTACATCTGCCTCCTGCCTCCCCAATATCCAAGGGCCCAAACATACCTTCCAGGCAAAGCAGCACTTTAGCTGCACTTCACACAATCTAGTCTACTGCATTCACTGCTCACAATGTGGTCTCCTCTTTCTTGGGGAAACAAAGCACGGCCTAGTTGTGCTCGCTAGAAAGATCCTGAGCTTCTGGTTGCCTGTCACTTCAACACACCACCCTGTTCCCTGGCCAACATCTCTGTCTCTGACTTGCTGCAGTGTTCCAGAGAAGCTCTATGCAAGCTTGAAGAACAACAACTTATTTTCCACTTGGGAACTCCACAGCCTTTTGGACTCAATATCAATTTCATGGCTTGAACACCTTCTCCATGCTTACCCCAACCCCAAACACCAGGCCGTGTTATCATTTGGTCTGCTATTACTCACAACCCATTGTTAGCCACTAATAGTCCTCATTAATCGCTTTTCACCCTCCTAGGCAGATCATTTTCCACTCCTTTGTCAGTCCAACTGTTCTCTTCTCTCTCTTTAGGCTCTATCACCGCCTATCACTTAGTCCTTACTAGTCCCACCCTATCTTTTGCATTTAAAAAAATTTCCTAGCTACAGTCTGTTCTGAGGAAGGATCACTGGGTCTGAAACATTAACTCTGATTTCTCTGCAAAGATGTTGCCAGACTAGCTGAACTTTTCCAACAATTTCTGGTTTTGTTTCTGATTTCGAGCATACGCAGTTCTTTCAAGTTTTTTTTTGTGTTATACACAATGTTCTAACTGATCTTCTGTCATTAGTCAACACCAGAATAACATCTTCTACAATAATTATCACATTATTATTCTGATAGTTGACAGGTGTTACATGTGTACTTTGAGTTGAACAGAGTTTTCCTTTAAGAACTCCCTGTTCTGTATGTAAGCAACTTTGTGTCTGTTTGGCTGTCAGCCTGCTTTGTGTTTGCAAGTTGCATATATAAAGTAATCAGTTCTTTGCTGTAATGTCTGCTTCATAACTTGTACTATGTTTTGCTGTTTTTAATAAACTAACTCACAGAGTTAATCAATCCCTGGTAAGCAATTGATCATTAGTCCATCGCCATTAACATGGTACAATGAACAGTAAGTGGCTGACGGTGATAATGGGAACTGCAGATGCTGGAGAATCCAAGATAATAAGTATAGTAAGTGGCTGACGTTGTGTTGATGAGGCCTATCATGTCTGAACAATCAGCAAGCAAGTTCATCCAAAAATGAAACATATGGTTGATAATATTAACTCAATGCATGACACAGCCCTCAATGTCTTTATAAAAGAATGTTGAAGATACAGCTAACTTGTAAGCAGACAAATTCCTATCAACAAACCAGTTTAATTCATTTGAGAAAGGCAAATAATCAAGGTGTGCGCTGGATCAATAGCAAGCAAAGAGACATCAAAAGCATATTGTCCAAATGTCCATAAAATCCCCCAATTTAAAGTAGCATACAGCAGATCTCCTAAAAGAATTCAGTTTGTTTAAACTTCATTCAGAACCACGGGTTCTAACTTCTACAGTGAGCCATTAAGCTTTGAGTAGTAACTGGAGGGAGCAAAGATCTACAAATCCTTAACACATCATGATTAACAGCCGAAGAGATAATCGATCTCCACAAGATGTGGACCACATTAGAAAACCAATTTAGAGTCAGATTAAAATTCCAACTTCATTGACTGGAATTCAAGCCATTTAAACAAAAGCCTATAAGAATTCACAAACCATTTTCTAAGCAAATACCCAATGAAGGACTCGAACTATGATTTCTCATTGCGGGATTTAACGTTATGATTTCAGTTAATGGTATCATTGGACAAGTCAGATCCCAGACTGAAATCTGGCTTAGTAGATCAAATTTGTTTTTGTTTAATGTGACGGCTGTTCACTGAAACACAAACACACAGTGTTGTGGGTTTGGTTTTACTAATTAAACAGTTTATTATACAAACAAAATGCACATAAAACAGAATAATCCAAGCTATTTACAAACAACACAACTTGAAAGATTTCAAAACACAATCACACAGCAAAATAAATCCCAATACCATCATGTTACGGGACTTAAACATCAAAGAATGTTTGCTACTCTATCGCACATATAGGTTTAACTTATCTGTTACTTTCAACTCAAGTTCTTCAGAGTTTCATAGCATCTGCCTTAATTAGTCACACTATTGAGATTTGAATAACGACCTCAGGGCTCTAATCAAGCTCTTGTGGCCTGGAACTTTCAAACTACAGGAGGTCCCCAATTTATGAACGTCTGACTTATGAACAGTTGTACTTACAATTGTGATCCTTTACAGGGGTATAATTTTGAAGACTCAACATATGAACGTTTCCTGTTCTTACAGCATTGTCCTTTACGTTGTCCTGCATTACGTTCCAACTTGTGTAACAATCGACTTGCAAACAGACTCCAGACTGGGAGCCATTCACAACCTAGGGACTGCCTCTAAAAACCTTCCTTTGATGTAACTTACTTCCTAATTTCTCTGAGCCAACTCCTCTCTCTGCTAGGAAGCAGTCCATTTTTCTAACTTAAACCAGAACTTCAGCAAAATGAAACTAAAAATGGTTAAAGCTGAGGGCTTTCCCCAAAAATAAAAAAAACCTGATCCTTTCTAAACTGAAACAAAGCTATTACTTCTCAATGTTTAACCTGTCCACTCATAAAACTCTCCCAGTGCAAACAAACTCCAATTACCCACCATAAACTTTCTCTTTCACATGGGTCAAACAAAAAAACGCATGCGTTCAGAAATACTGATAAGTTAATCATTTGAACGCCCTTATATACTCAGACCAAAACCCACATGCCACTAGTTCAAAATTTAAGCTCTCATTTTACCAGCATGCAATGATGCTGTACAATGCAGACATTGCTAGGTGTACCAGCATGCAATGATGGTCTACAATGTAGGCACGGCTAGGTGTACCAGCATAAAATGATGGTCTACAATGTAGACACGGCTAGGTGTACCAGCATAAAATGATGGTCTACAATGTAGACACGGTTGGGTGTACCAACACGCAAAGACCTTGTGTTAGTCACAATGCATGGAATCAGTCAGGCATCAGCAACACAGCAGGAACTGCAGCAAAATTATTCAAGAATCATTTATGGAACTAAATATGGAAGAAGACTGGCACAATCCAATCGCTTCTGGAATAGTGGAGCTAAAACTCTAGTGTGAAGAAACAAAAGTGACATTTCAGGAGGAAACTATTGAACAGCTAGCTCAGAATAAATCACAAATAACATTGCAAGAATCGCCAATTGGTCACAGCTCACAAAAACAATCTGATATTTCATTATCTGTAGATGGGCATGAAGGTCAATTTCTCTCACCCTGAACTGTATTTACTAAAACGTTCTTAACCACATTTCTGTCTTTCTTGAGTGATCTGCAGAGAGTCAGGTGGAGGGACAAGGTTGCAGTAATCCCATTTCACATGTAAACCTCTACTGCATTGCTCGGCCTGGCTTACGCTACGTGCATCAGAATAAGGTTGACTCTCCTAAAGAGTTATGCAGTAATATTCTGTGACCCTCCTTTCAGAATTCACTGTGTCCCACGTTACAGGAGGCAAAGCTTAGCTTTGAGTGATGTAAATGCTGACATCTCACATTACTAAGAACTTGTTCCATTTCTGATAGACCCCACAGGAGGGATCATCATCCCTGTGGCCATGGTGCCACAAAGGCGCAGGGAAATGGAAGGCAAACAGATGTATCAATGAGCCCAATTCCATCAATGCACAAGTCACCGGTGATCATTGATACCACATTTGAGAAGCCTGCACCACAAAACCTGCAATCTGCCACCATGTCTGGGTCCTTAAGGACACTAATGTTCCTGGTTCATTTCTAGAGCCAAAAGCCTTATAAGTCAGTCACTAGAGACAGTCTGCGACCTTGGCTAATAACTCCATTATGCGTACCCACACTGAGGCAAAGTTTCGATACAATGCAGCTCATTCTTTGCCCAGGCCATCATGGAGCAGGTGGCAGGTCTCCTGAAGATGAGCTTCTGATCCTTGGATTAGTTTGGGGTTGCAGAGATGTGGAGAGGGGAGTGCTTGCTGTACATTCCAAACAGAATGTGGAACATAATGCTAGCATGCTGTGCCCTACATAACTGGAGCAGGCAGAGAGAGGACATGGTGGACTCTGAAGGACAGAGGCAGCAGCAGCAGTTTTCGGAGGAGGAAGTTGAAAACAGTGAGCAGGTTGAACATCACTTCTTGTGTGATAGCAAATGGTGTAACTAACACATAAATTCCAATAGTTGTGAACTGGGTGAATTGATCACTCACTGATGGTAGATTTGTACTTTTGTGACAGCCAAGCTGTCCTTGTTTGTTTCTAGAAGCAAATGCAGCTTTTTAAAATTGTCGTTTTCTTCACATTTCCTGTTGTTTAATAAAAGTGAATGTTTTCAACTGTTTGAAGGTTTTCTGACATGTGATGCTCCCAAACTGAGCAAAGGAGAAGAGGTTATGTTATGTTGGGTGCTCAGGAGAGTTGCTCTCTATTAGACAGGGTCCTGACATGACCTAGCTCCAAGAGCAACGTGTGTAGGCTGTCTGATTCGTATGGTTGCAGTTACAATACCAGCTGATCGGACAAGTGATGATGTAATAGAGCAAAACATTAATGAATATGAACGTGTATCTCCAATGAAGTGTCACTGGTACTACCCAAGTGCCCTCAAAAGCTTTTCTCACTTATGTTTCTCCCACTACATGCATTGTGAAGGTTATTTGTGCCTGGCACTGTTTGACCTGGTGCACGGCTGGGCATTATATTGGCATAAATCCCAGAAAGTCCTCGTAGTGATGAGTACTTCTGTAGTTAGTGAGCACATGATAGCATGGACACAGTGTATAGAAATGGGGTGCACACATGTGCCTCAGAGAATTCTGTAACATAACCCACTGGGGCTCATAGAGAGAAACTCTTCATGAAACTCCTCAAAATTGACATGTGGCCTGAAATGACTCCATGAAGGTCGCACACAGCGCACGCATGACACTGACCCAGCTAGCTCAGTGCCAACTCCTACTGTGAGCAGAACCCCTTACACTCCTGTTTATATCTGTCAGCCAGGGCTCCCTGATTGGACCATGTTCACAGCCCCAGTTAGGGAATTCATATTCAATGATTTCCACCTGGCTGACCTCATTCCAATTGGCAAAGCCAATTTTGGATAATATTCAGCCCGAGTCTTTACTTGTAATTTCATTTCCCCTAGATGCCTCTGCTCATCTAGCCTGTTTAGACTCTTATTTTCCAAGGAATCTGTGCCCTCGTGTTTTTTTTGGAACATAGAACATAGAACAATACAGCGCAGAACAGGCCCTTCGGCCCTGATGTTGCGCCGACCTGTGAACTAATCTAAGTCCCTCCCCCTATACTATCCCATTATCATCCATATGCTTATCCAAGGACTGTTTAAATGCCCCTAATGTGGCTGAGTTAACTACATCGGCAGGCAGGGCGTTCCATGCCCTTACCACTCTCTGAGTAAAGAACCTGCCTCTGACATCTGTCTTAAATCTATCACCCCTCAATTTGTAGCTATGCCCCCTTGTACAAGCTGACGTCATCATCCTTGGAAAAAGACTCTCACTGTCCACCCTTTCTAATCCTCTGATGATCTTGTATGTCTCTATTAAATCCCCTCTTAGCCTCCTTCTCTCCAATGAGAACAGACCCAAGTCCCGCAGCCTTTCTTCACAAGACCTTTGCTCCAGACCAGGCAACATCCTGGTAAATCTCCTCTGCACCTTGTCCAATGCTTCCACATCCTTCCTGTAATGGGGTGACCTGAACTGCACGCAATATTCCAAGTGAGGCCGCACTTTTCCATCAAAATGTACCTCTCACATTGGTTTAAAGGTAGTTTGCAAACTGCACTCCCCTTCTGCAATTGTATTACCTTTCTGTATTTGCTGTAGTCCTCCTTTGTATTAACTACACCGCCTAGTGTGGGATCATCAGCAAGGTTATTTTCAAATTTGCACTCAGCAATGAGCATCCTTCTTAAAGAGATCACTGGGGAGTGTTTAAACTAAAACACAAAGTTTCTTCATAAGTTTCGTTTTTCATTTGCCCATGACTAACTGTTCTTATACAGACTGCCAGGCCATTTCCCATTAATCTGCAGTAAAATGCTCACAGCCAATGAAGATGCTGCACCAAGGATTGCAAACGGCTGGAATTCTATTCTTCACACTGTTCCTCTGGTTACTATAAAACACTGAAAAACTGAGAAGTCATTCTGTTCTGTTTGTGAATTTAGAGATAGAAACAGGAGTACGAGTGAAAATGTTTCATAAATGCAACAAATGCTTGAAAGCTGTGAAAATATCATTTGCAACCAAAGTTTGGAAAACAACACGTTCTTAAGACCCAAATGATTTCAAATTTGAGGTCAATACTATTTTAACATTAGCACTGGTTCTAGCACTCATACAATGTCTGGCTCCTATTTCCCACTGGGACTTGAATATACCGGCGCTGTTTATACTAACCTGTTTCTTAAACAGCGTTGGACTTTCAAAGAACATTTTATAAGGGGAGGTGACAGGGCCAGATGTATTATCACTGAACTGTTAATGCAAATATCCAGGTAATGTTTCATTCTTCATCATAAGTCCACACTGAACCTTGGAGCCTCCCACCCAAACCAATCCCCCTATAACTCACCTAACCTACACATCCCTGAACACTACGGGCAATTTCCCATGGCCAATCCACCTAGCCTGCACATCTTTGGACTGTGGGAGGAAACCAGAGCACCCAGAGGAAACCCACACAGACACGGGGAGAATACGCAAACTCCTGTTTTGGGAACCTGAGTTCAAGTCCTGCCATGGCAGATGGTCCTATTTGAATTCAATGAAATTTAGAGTCTCAAGATGACCATGAGTTGATTGTCAGGAAAAGCCCATCTGGTTCATAAATGTGTTTTAGGGATGGATCTGACTTCCTATCTGGATCTGGTCTACATGTGACTCCAAACCCACAGCAATGTGGTTGACTCCTAACCGGCCTCTGGTCAATTAGGGATGGGCAATAAATGGGCAATGACACACACAGCTCATGAATAAAGTTAGAAAAAACACCTTAGATTGTCCTTGCACATCACCTCACAACAAGTTCAAAGAATCACAGGTAAAGGAGAAGGATGTTACCTGTCAATCTACTCAGCGAGTTAGACCAGCGACCTCCAGTGATTGTGAAAGTTGCATTTACATCAAATTAGTTACAGGATGCATAAAGGGAAACAGGCCATTTGGCCCACCAGTCTATGCTGATGTGTCTGCTCCACTTGAGCTTCCTTCCATCAATCCTGATCAAAACCTGTTATGATGGCCCTTTCCTTCTGCTAGACCAGCTTCCTCTTAAATACACTAATTCAACATGCATCATCTACTGTCTGTAGGAAGGAATTCAACATAAACTATCCCTTAGATGAAGAGGCTTCTTCTGAATTCCTATTGGATTTTTTTGGATCTTACACTGACAGCCTGTAGTTCTGCTTTTCCCTCCAAGATCTGAAATAGCAGCAGGATTAGGGTGTTTGGCCGCTCTAACCATTCAACAAGATCAGGGCTGATCCACCGTGGCCTCAACTGCTCTTTCCCTTCAGATCAGCACAGCCGCCAACTCCCCAATATTTCAAAATATGTTGGCTTCCTCCATACTCCACAAATCTCTGGGATAGAGGATTCCAGACATCCAATCCTCTTGGAAGAAGAAATTCCCTTGTGTCTCAGTTTTATTCTGTAACATATGCCCTAGTTTGCTATTCTCCATGTATTGGAAACACCTACTTAAATGAAAAGTCCTCCCTTTATCCACTTGGTCAAAACCTCTCATACAGACCACTGTTGGATCACTCCACAACCATCTTGTTTGCAAGAGAAATCAGAGCTATCCTGGTAGTCCTCTCCTAACGTCATACCTATGTATTTCTGGTATTATCCTTGTAAATCATCTCAGAATACTCTCCACTTCTGCAGTAGCCTTTCTAGCATTGGAAAATTCAAGTCTTTCTTTCTTTGCTGCTTTTTTATTTCAAATTAGCATTCAGTATAGAATCACATCATAATTCTGGCACCAAGCTGCAATAATCTCTGATCAAAAATAGGATGCTGCTCCTGGAAAATACTAAGGTTAGGAATTTGTTAAGATGCTATTTAAAAGGCCTTCCACTGATTTTATGACAAGCACGCTGTTTAAATAAATGAATAAATTAAATAAATTGAATGATTTTGTACAAAAAAATGCATATTGTATGCTTCAGTATTTGTTAACGTTTTGAATAATATCTGTTCTTTCATCTTTTCACTGATTTGTACTCTTTCATCTCAAAATATTAAAAGGTACCTGTTCATTTACAAGGGCTCAGTCACCATAGCAACAAGATTTGCTCAGTCAGTTCTCATCTGTATAGACAGAATAATGTCACCACATCATTTCACAATTTGACACAAAAACAGGAGGAGGAGGCTCCACAAATATCACCATCCTTAACGATGGGGGAACCCAGCACATCAGTGCAAAGATTAGGCTGAAATATTTGCAACAATTATCAGCCAGAAGTGCCGAGAGATGATCCATCTCAGCCTCCTCGAGAGATTCCCAGAATCACAGCTGCCAAACTTCAGTCTATTTGATTCACTCCACATTGTGTCAAGAAACTGCCAGAAGCACTGGATAATGCAAAGGTTATTGGCACCAGTAACAATCCAAAACTGGCCATACCTCTAGCCAAGATGTTCAGTTGTGCAGCTGGAGCACTGGCATCTAGACAGCAATGTGGAAAATTGCACAGGCATGTCAATATTCCCAAAACACAGGACAATTCCAATTACCACCCCAATGGCTTCTTAACCACCAGCCAAGTGAAGGAAGGGGTCATCGGCAGTACTATCATTGAGCACATACTTAGCAATATCATGTTCACTGACACCCAGTTTGGGCTCTGCCAGGGCCATTCATTTCCTGAATTCATTACAGTCTTGGCTCAAACATGGACAAAACAGTTGAATTCAACAAGATAGCATTTAACTGAGTGCGCTGTCAACTGCCAATATCAAAACTAAAGGCAATGAGAATCAAGGGTAAAGCTCTCCACTATTCAGACTGATACCTAGCACAGAGGAAGATGGGTCAGTTGTTGGAGGTCACAGAATCTCTACAGTACAGAAGCAGGTCATTTGACCCAGTCGAGTCCACACCGACCCTCTGAGGAGCATCCTACGCCTCTACCCTATAACCCTGCATTGCCCATGGCTAACCCTTCTAGCAAGCACATCCCTGGGTGCTATGGGCAATTTAGCATGATCGGTCCACCTAACCTGCACATCATTGGGCTGTAGGAGAAACTGGAGCACCTGAAGGAAGCTCACACAGTCACAGGGAGAACAGGCAAACTCTGGTTCCTGGTGCTGTGAGGCAGCTGTGCGAACCACTGAGCCACTGTACCACCTTCATTCATCTCAGGCCCAGAATATCATTGCAGCAATTCCTAAGAGTGGTTTATCCGCCCAATCACCGCCAGCTGCTTCAACAACAGCCTTCCCTCCATCATAAAGTCAAAGATAGAAGCGTTCTCTGATGTTTGTACAGTGTTCAATATCATTTATGACTCCTCAGCTAGTGAAGCAGGGTGTGTCCATTTGTAGCAAGACCAGACTTGGACTGGGAAATAGGAATTAACATTCACACCACTCAAGTGCCTGACAATGACCATCTTCAACAAAAGAGAATTTAATCATCTCCCATTGGCATTCAATGGCAGCACCATCACTGAGAGCCCCATTTTCAACATCCTTCAGGTTACAATTGACCCGAAGCTAAACCCGATTAGCCATAAGAAAAGATTAAACAGACCACAGGGCTTCTGTATGATTAGATAGAGGGTTGGCTGGTGGGTGATTTAAACTGAAGAGGGAGGTTGAGAAAGGGAATCCTACATGGTCAATTGCACTGATGCAGGAATTGAAACATGTTGTTGGCATCACTGTGAGGTGCCACTCAAGCTAACCAAATTTACTGGGTTACCCTTATAAATACAGTGGCTACGAGAACAGGTCACAGGGTGGCAATTCTGCGCAACTCACCTCCTGAACTCTTAAAGTCTGTTCACTATCCATAAGGCACAATGCAGGCTAAAGTAAAAGAAACCTATAATGAAAGCAAAATTTTCTGAGGAAAAGTCAAACTGGACTTGAAATTCTGTAAACTGTGTTTTCCTCTCCACAGATGCTGCCAGATCTGCTGAGTTTCTCAAACAATTCCTGTATTTGTTATGGTCCAGAACATGATAGAATAATTCCCATTTGCCTGAATGAATGTAGGTCTAACATCACTTAAGAGGTTTGACACCATATGGGACAACGCAACCTGTTTGATTGGCACCCAAATCAGCACCTTCAACATTTGCTCTGTCCATTGATACACAGTCGCAGCAGTGTGTACCATCTACAAGTTGCACTGCAGCGATATAACAAGGCACCTCCAACAGCACCTTCCAAACCCACAACATGAGATCACCACCGTCTACAATCTCACCTCCAAGCCCTGATCTGAAAATATATCATCACTCTTTCACTGTTGCTGTGTCAAAATCCTGGATTTTCCTTTCTATTGGCACTGGACAGTGCCAGATAAAGAAGGCATCCAACTGCCATCTTCTTAAGGGCAATTAGAGATGAGTAATGAATACTGAACTGGTCAGCAGTGCTCATCTGAATTTTAAAACCGCTTACAAATATTTTTACGAAGCCTATTATAACTAAATTATTTCATTATAATACAAGAACTAACTGGAATTATCTTTAAACATTGAGTTAACTTTTTTTCAAATTTTTATTGGAAGCACTGTACTTATCAAATTTCAAGCATTAATCTTACAAAAGATAACATCTCGTTTTATTCATTTTCATTGGAAATGTATTATGCACAGCAATAATATGACAGAAGTAAAACTGCAATAAGCAGAACTTCAATATAGCTGAGGTGGCAACTTTGTAACCTCATTTTCCTACTATACAGAAAACACATTAAAAAAGGGTGGTGGAGCAAAAGAGTGAAAACTGTCTTAATTTTCAATTTGTTCACACTTTACAATGATACAGTGATACCTCGAACAGTAAAAGGTTATGAAAAATGTTAAGAATTACCTCTAGAATATCTCAAGAACCTTTTCCTGCTCAATGTGCAGTCTTCAGATGAATTTATTATGTCGTCAACGCAGTCAAATGTATTTTCCACATTTCCAAGTTATGTCATGAAATCTCAGAGCATCTCTTCCAACATTGCATCTTCAGCTGAGGAAACTGGAGTGTGGGCTGCTGGCCATTCAATGCACTCTTCAAGATCACCAGATGATAATCTTCCTTTGCTTCAATTGATAGATTTTGTCCACATTCCTGATCCATACCTCAAACAGACCGTTGGTCTTTCAGATGGTTTTGGTGACCTTGGACTGTGTCGGTAGTGTCATCACATTCTCAAGGCATTGTGGCACAGGAGATGGCAGCCTCATGATGGCACAGCTTTTGGCAGGGATTCATTTCTTATTTCACTTTACACCCTTGCACATTTCCACGTTAAAAGCAAAACGCAAAAAAAAATTACAGCCGTCCAATTTCTTTCACGTTAGAAGTATTGTGATTTGATTCACTGTTGTCACATGTACTGAGCTACAATGAAAAGTATTATTTTGCATGCTGACCAGACAAACTATACGTTACATAAGTACATCGGGGTAATCAAACAGACAATCAGGGCCATTTGTAACCATTGGCTAAATTTCACCCTTTAGTTTGGCTAAATTTCCAATCTGGTCAGTTGGCAGAGATAGATGACAAGTGTTCATGAGTTTGGCTAATCTTAGTGATACTCAGCTGCTTCTTTGGCTGATCTGCACCAGCCTTCTATTGGATTTCCTGTTCTGTCAGCAGGGATGGTTGATAACTTCACCACAACTGGGGTTTCAGGTTATCTACATTTGATTTGTTACAATGTCGTTACATTTACATCCATCCAATCTCTTGGGAATTTAGATACTTGTGTTATGTATTTGCTTTTTTTAAGGAATTTATCAAAACATGAGAAATATAATAATCCTTAATGGCTATGTCATTACTAATTTTTCTGTTACAAAGACAGAAATTGCTAGAAAATCTCAGTAAATTTGGCGGTGTCCGTGGAGAGAGATCAGTTAACATTTCGGGTTCAATGACCCTTCCTCGGCACTTCCTTTTCAGAGATAGAGACCAAAGAGAGAGAAGAACAGTGGACAGACAAAAGAGTGAATAATGGTCAGCCTAGGAAAATGAATAGTTACTAATGGGGACAATTAGTGGCTAACAATGGTGGGGGGCGGTCGTGGTTGGTTGGGGGGATCTGTGTAATAGCAGAGCATGCGACAAAAAGACTTGATGTGTGGAAATTGAACTAAAGGCATGGCTCCAGTAGACAAGGCATTGGCTTCTTAAGCTAAGGATTATGGGTTCAAGTCCCATCTGGACTAGAATCATCTTTGTCCTGAAATTTTTCCTGGCAGGCCCAGGCTGGCCTCCATGGTCACAATGACCTAAAAACTGAAGCACTGGCTTCTTAAGCCAGAAATTGTGTGTTCAAGTCCCATCTGGTGTGAAGTTAATTTTATCCTGAAACACTCTCTGTACTTGACACAGGATATGCAGGGGCAAAAGCTTAGGTGGGTTAGCCATGGGAAATGCAGGGTTACTGGGATAGGGTAGCTGGAGGGGAAGGGGCAGGAGGATGGGTGAGATTCTCTTCAGATAACTGTGGACTTTTTGGACCGAATGGCCTGATTTCACATTATAGGGATTCCATAATTCAAAGGAGATGTGAGGGGCAAGCTTTTAACACAGAGAGTGGTTGGAGTCTGGAATGTGCTAACAGGGGTGGTGGTGAGAGGCAAATATGTAAGGTGCATTTGGGAACTTATAGGTAAACACACGAATATACAAGGAATGGATTGATATGGACCAAAGGCAAGCAGAAAGGATTAGTTTCATTTGGCATCATGTTTGGCACAACATTGTGGGCCAAAAGGCCCTCATCTGTGGTGAATTGATCTATGGGCTATGAAATTTTTCTTGTGATTATGTAATCTTGGCAGATCCTGTTCAGCCTCCCAGGGCTCTGAGGAAAGGTCACTTGACCAAGAACGCTAATTCTGATTTGTCTCCATGGATGCTGCCAGCGCTGCTGAACTTTTACAGTAATTTCTGTTTTTGTTTCCAACATCCAGGATCTACAGTTCTTTCGGCTTCTAATTTTTCTCTAATTGTATTTCAGATTTTAAAAAAAGTATGATTAAAAATGCAGTTCCTTGCGTGTAACATCTTGCAACATTTAGATGTAGACAAACTGAGGATATTTCTTCTATCACAATATCAATCAACAGTGTAATGAAGTTAATGATGATTGACTATTAATCGTCAGGCTTTGTTTAGTTTACAAACCTGACAGATTGAATCTTATTGCTCAGGGCATTACCCTGGGACATGACCCAATGAATGACTGTCTCTTACTTTATTGAGTTGAAACAGGTTTAGTGCCTGTGCATATACTTTCTGTTTGCAAAGAAAAGGGTACTATGAAATAATTTATGTAGCTTACACAATCCAAAACTGACTCAACAATCCTAATTTGGTTATCGGTGTAATTCTTTGCATGCTCAGGATTATCCAGTAAATGTTGCCTATTTGCAGCATCACATCCAAATGTGAATATTGTGCACATCAGCTCATTGGGTTTGGTCAGTACCTTATTTATTGTGAACAGACGAAGGGATATGATGAAATGAAAGCAGAAAATGCTGGAGAAACTCAGCTAGTCTGCCAGGGTTTGGGGAGGGAGAAGTAGAGCTAACATTTCAAATCTGGCATAACACTTTTTCAGATCTATTAAGTTATTTTTGCAGTTACTTGTTCCAAGTTGCCTCTAGATAATATGAGTGGGACTATACAAAGAACAAAACAAATGAACAAATGAGAAGTACAGCAGAGTAACAGGCCCTTTGGCACTTCAAGCCTGTGCCAATCATCAGGCCCTGACTAAACTAAGGAACAAACTTTCTGCCCTTAGTCTGTATCACTCTATTCCCTCCCTATTCACGTAACCATTCAGGTGCCTCTTAAATGTCACCAACATGCCTGCTTCCACCACCTCCTCAGGCAGTGCATCCACGCTCCTACCACTCTCTGCATGAGAAACTTCCTTCATACATCTCCCTTAAACTTTCCCCCTCTCACATTGAACCAGTGCCCCCTTGTAATTGAAACTTCAACCCTGGGAAAAAGCTTCTGACTATTCACCTATATCTATGCTTCTCATAATTATAAGTGTTGGAGAAGGTCAGAAATAGCTGCACCAGCTTTGAAAAGCTATTAGTAATTACTAGCTGCGTTCCCGTGCTGATCTCACCAGCAGAGTGATGTTTGAAGAATTTGAAACACACCTGAGTCCTTACAAATTCACAAATACCCAGCTTAGTCTAATGCAATTTCAAAAATAGCATTACAAAACTGATTGCAGGGCTTCTGTTCCCCATTTTTAACTAATAAAATATCCATGTAAACTGCAGAATGCAACTGTATAGGTTATGAGAAAACAAGGTGTAGAGCTGGATAAACACAGCGGGCCAAGCAGCATCAGAGGAGTAGGAAAGCTGGCGTTTTGGGCTTAGACCCTTCTTCAGATTTCTGACAGCTGCAAATGAAGCAAGTGATTCAATGAGAAAGGAGAAACACAAGGCACAAAATAATGAAGCATCTACCCAGCTGTCTCCTCTCCACCTCTCTTCTCCTCGATTCCTCTTCGATCCGCCTTCCCGCCTCCCAATTTATTTCAGAAAGCCCTTCCCCTCCCCGATTTCTGATGAAGGGTCTAGGCCCGAAATTTCAGCTTTTGTGCTCCTAAGATGCTGCTTGGCCTGCTGTGTTCATCCAGCTCTACACTTTGTTATCTCAGTCTATTCAACCTCTCCCTATAGCACAAACCCTGCAACCCTAGCAACATCCTTGTAAATCTTTACTGAACCCTTTCTAGTTTAACAACATCCTTCCTGTAGCAGGCATGTTAACCCATTAAGTATCGCACTAGAGATAGTAGAAACTGCAGATGCTGGAGAATCTGAGACAACAAGGTATAGAGCTGGATGAATGCAGCAGGCTAAGCAGCATCATAGGAGCAGGAAAGCTGACATTTCAGGCCTGGACCCTTCATCAGATATGGAGTGGGGGGAAGGGGGTTCTGAAATAAATAGGGAGAGGAGGTGAGGTGGGTCGAAGATGGATAGAGGAGAAGATAAGTGGAGAGGAGACAACTTCAGGACATGGTCGAGCAGTTTCAGGGCCGACCATGACAAAGTGTAGAGCTGGATGAACACAGCAGGCCAAGCAGCATCTTAGGAGCACAAAAGCTGAAATTTCGGGCCTAGACCCTTCATCAGAAAAGTCTAGGTCCAAAACATCAGCTTTTGTGCTCCTGAGATGCTGCTTGGCCTGCTGTGTTCATCCAGCTTCACACTTTGTTATCTTGGATTCTCCAGCATCTGCAGTTCCCATTATCTCTGAATAGACTGGGGCTATTTTTCCTTGGCAAATCAGAGGCTGAGAGGTTATAGAGGTTTATAAAATCATGAGGGGCATGGATAGGGTGAATATCCAAGGTCTTTCTTCCCAGGGTAGGGGAATCCAAAACTAGAGAGCATAGGTTAAAGATGAGAGGGGCAAGATTTCAAATGGCCTGAGGAGCAACTATTTCGCACAGGGAGTGGGGCGTGTATGGAATGAACTGCCAGAGGAAGTGGTGGTTGTGGACACAATTACAACAATTAAAAGGCATTTGGATTGATTTATTAGTAGCTAGTGTTTAGAGGGATATAGGCCAAATGCTGGCAAGTGGGATCAGATCAGTTTAGGATTTCTGATCGGCATGGCCAAGTTGTACCGAAGGGTTGGTTTCCATGCTATACATCTCCAAGACTCTATAGTTCTATTTTATCATTTTGGCATTGATCAGTTGCTTTTAGTTACTAGGAGTAACTCATATTGGAACAGTCTTCTTTAAGTAATGTTGACGATAAATTTGGATAAGTATAGTTTTCTTCCATGTGTGAGAAGTGCACAGGCCCTGTATGCCTGGTCGACTCTGTTGGCAGTGACATTTCTGAATTATGTTTCTGTGGGCAGCGCTGTCACCTCTGAGTCAGAAAGTGTGGGCACAACACTTCAGTGTGAAAATTCAGCTGACACCCAGCTGCAGCACTTGGGGAGAGCCACACTCAGAGATGCCATTTGCAAAAGAAACATTAACTGAGGCACCATCTGCTTTCTCAAGTCAATGTAAGGTCGCCCATTCCATTACTGTGAAGAAGATCTGGTGGAGTGGAGTGTTGGTGTTGGGAGTTTCTGGTGCACTGAGTCCTGGCCGATATTTGACTCTTAATCAACTTCATCAAAGATAGGCAGGTTATATGATCATGATCACGTGGTTGTTTGTTGGAGCTAACTGTACACACATTGGCTGCTGCACTTATCACATTGCAACAGTGACCAAACTTCAAACCAACTTCATTGCCAATAAAGAATTTTGGAGTTATAAATGATACTATATAAATACAAGCTTTACTTTATTAACAAAAGTTGCACTGAAATGATTTGATCTTGACTTTGAAGTCAATAGAAAGAAAAATGTGGACAGCTACCAGAAATTGTTGCTCATTTTACACAATTGTTCAAAATCATGATCTACCTTGTTGTCTTTGTGCTGATTCCCCAAAGTAGCCTTTTCTCTCCAACTATCCCACAACCTGCCCATCCTACTCCATCAGTTAGCAGGTGTCTGCGGTGTTCTCTGTGAGAATGTACACCAACAGAATGTCGACGTTAAGTTCTTTCAATAGATGAGCACTGCAAAATATTTTTCTCTAATGTTGCATCCATCATTGCAAACTTGGTTCAGCCACTGACATGGAACAACATTAATGGTGCCTTTTTTGTTGAGTGTTTTATGTCCACATCAGAGAGTTTGAGTTTAAGACAAACTGGTCTAGCAGAAAGCAAGAACATGCTTGAGATTCTTTATAACATTTTTTATTGTATATTAAGATTAAACACTGCAAGATATGATATTCGGAAATACAGAGTCGCTGGTTTTAATGTTGTATACTTGAAAGACAATTCACTCATTCATTTCTCTCAACTCTGCCCACACTTTGCTATTTAAGCCAGGGGAGGAATGTCTCCATTATATCATCGCAAGGTTGTTCCAGGGTCCTAAAACACGTACATAATTGTGCCAGGTTATGGTAACTGCAGGAAAGCAGCTTCTACATTCCCGCATGCTATGTATCAAAAGCCGCCATTTTTACCATTGCCAGGCCATTTGACCAGATTGTCTACAGTTTGTTACTGACCCCATTATTTACAATTGCTGTGTGTTCCTTGATAAATCTCAAGTAAACAATGACTTTTTGGCTAAGCAAATGGAATTTCATGACAGAGAAAATAAGATGTGAAAGCATCGGAGAGAGTGCAGAAGTGATTCACAAGAGTAGTTCCAAGAATGAGAAACTTCAGTTATGACAACAAATTGAAGAAGTTGGGACTGTTCTCCTTAGAGAGAAAAGAGACATTCTTTGCCATTTTCAAAATCATCAGCAGGCTACATGGAGAGAATAGGGAGACACTTTAAGAATTCTGAAAGAAAGGAGAATGAGAGGGCATAGGTTTAAAGTGATGTGCAAATGAAACAAGGGCATTGTGAAAAAAGACTTTTAGTAGAATAGAAGTGCTTTTCACAGGGTATGGGGAAAATGTAGATGCTTAACACTGGGTAATAGAATCAGTACATGCCACACATCATAGGCAGAGAAGTAAGCCATTCAGCCCAGCGAGTCTGTCTCACCATTCGATGAGATCATAGCTGATCTGATAATCCTTCACTCCACATTTCTGCCTTTTCCCAATATCGCCTTGATTCCCTTAATTAAAAATATGTCACTTTCAGCCTTGAATATATGAAATGATCCAGCTTTGACTGCCCTTTGTGGTAAAGAATCCTCCTGCACCGTAACAATTCTGTGGTAAGAGAGACTTTGTACAAGAAATGAATTGGTAATCCACAATGTATCCATGTGATCCCTTTCCCTTCTCATAGAATCATAAGCTCTGGGGAGGCCATTCATTGTGCCTGTGCTGGGTCTCAAGCAGAAACTCTACTATGTGGAAGCAGGCCATTCTGCCCACTGAATCTACACTAACTCTCTGATGAGCTTCCCACTTAGACCTACCCTGCCCCTGTAGCCCTGCATTTACCATGTCTAACCCAGCTAGCCTGCACATCCCTGAACACTATGGGCAATTTAGCATGGTCAATCCATCCAACCTGCACGTCTTTGGACTGTGGGAGGAAACCAGAGCACCCGGAGGAAACCCACGCAGACACGGAGAATGTGCAAACTCCACACAGACAGTTGTCCGAAGCTGGAATCAAGCCCGTGTCCCTGGCGCTGTGAGGCTGCAGTGCTAACCACTGAGCCACCGTGCCGCCCAATAGAGCAAACCAATTAGTCCCACTGCTCTGTTGTTGTCCCACAGACTTTTAAATTGATTTTCTGGGTACTTTTATTACCCTGAACTTGGCTGACCTGTTATGGTTCCCTGGTCAGCTTTTTGTAATGTTCAAACATCATACCTGTATTACTTGTTAAGTTGCGTTTAGATGCAAACTACAGCATCTACTGATCAAAAACATAAATTGACTTGGATTGGCCTCAAAGGAAAATTGAAGTCTGCAGAACAGCAGGCAACTGTTGAAGAAAGAATGAGATGACAGGTCCTTGGAGCTAAATTGTAATCCAGCTTTGAGTTTTGAACAAATGTCTTCACACTGCTCATCATAAAACATAAATCCCTGGGGATGGCATGGTGGCTCAGTGGTTAGCAACACTACCTTAGGGACATTCCCTCTGTGTCTATGCAGGCTTGCTCCAGATTTGTCCCAGTCCAAGGATGTACAGGTTAGGTGGATTATCTGTGGCGCTGGGTGGGATGCCTTTTGGAGGGTCAGTGTGGATTTGTTGGGCCAAACGACCTGTTTCCACACTGTAGGGACTCTGTTCTGACTGGCAAAGTACATTGTCAAGGATAGCTTTTAATCAACCTGTTCAGCGATGTTATTACCACCTCTGGAGGACGTGAGACTTCCATCTGGCCCTCCTAGTCCAGGGCTAGGGATGTTACTACCGTACCACAAGAGTCTTATATCACAATGCACTCACGCACCACTCTGGATGTTTGGTGGGATTCATGCCTGGGTGGGTCTCTGGAACAAAAGGCAAGTGTCACACTGCCAAACCACCAACCCCACCCCCTCTTCCCACTGAAATGAACAAATCCGCTGCTGGATTGAATCCAGGACTATGCAGATCTTTGATCTACTTTTTTCGAATTGAGCTCTTTCAGTTTGACACTGACGTTGCTAAACTGCTTTCTACAGAATTGTCAGCAGGTGGTGCTGTCATATAGCAAAAGAGAAATTAAAACCTGTGACAACAAAGTCCTGGGGAAAATTGACGTACAGGGAGATCTGGGTGTTCAGTTCCATTGTACCCTGAAGGTGGCAATGCAGGTCGAAAGAGCGGTCAAGAAGGCAGACAGCATTGCTTTCCTTCATTGGGCGGGCTATTGAGAACAAGAGTTGGCAGGTCATGTTGCAGTTGTATAGGACTTTGGTTCGGCCACATTTGGAGTACTGTGTACAGTTCTGGTCGCTACATTACCAAAAGGATGTGGATGCTTTGGAGAGGGTGCAGAGGAGGTTCACCAGGATGTTGCCTGGTTTGGAGGGCACTAGCTATGAAGAGAGGTTGAGTACATCAGGATTATTTTCATTAGAAAGACGGAGATTGAGGGGGGACCTGATTGAGGTCTACAAAATCATGAGGGGTATAGACAGGGTGGATAGCAAGAAGCTTTTTCCCAGAGTGGAGAACAAAAGCTGACGTTTTGGGCCGAGACCTTTCATCAGAGAGGGGGATGGGGTGAGGGTTCTGGAATAAATAGGGAGAGAGGGGGAGGCGGACCGAAGATGGAGAGAAAAGAAGATAAGTGGAGAGGAGAGTATAGGTGGGGAGGTAGGGAGGGGATAGGTCAGTCCAGGGAAGATGGACAGGTCAAGGAGGTGGGATGAGGTTAGTGGGTAGGAAATGGAGGTGCGGCTTGGGGTGGGAGGAAGGGATGGGTGAGACAAAGAACAGGTTAGGGAGGCAGATACAGGCTGGGCTGGTTTTCGGATGCAGCGGGTGGAGGAGAAGAGCTGGGCTGGTTGTGTGGTGCAGTGGGGGGAGGAGACAAATTGGGCTGGTTTTGGGATCCTACCTACTAACCTCATCCCACCTCCTTGACCTGTCCGTCTTCCCTGGACTGACCTATCCGCTCCCCACCTCCCCACCTATACTCTCCTCTCCACCTATCTTCTTTTCTCTCCATCTTCGGTCTGCCTCCCCCCCTCCCTATTTATTTCAGAACCCTCTCCCCATCCCCCTCTCTGATGAAGGGTCCAGGCCCGAAACGTCAGCTTTTGTGCTCCTGAGATGCTGCTTGGCCTGCTGTGTTCATCCAGCTTCACACTTTATTATCTTGGATTCTCCAGCATCTGCACTTCCCATTATCACTGATACAATTTTAACCTCACTGCGAAGCCTCTTCCTAACCTGAAGAAATTACCCTCCTCCCTCCGGACCAATCTCAGGGAATCACTCTCCCACTGCAATTCTCTTGTAAACTCTTCAACCTTGAAACTACTCGACCATGTCCTGAAGCAAACCAGGTACCGCAGCCACATCACCTTCCTCAGCACCTGCCTACGGAACCGGATCATCCCCTTTGGACTACAGTCTACATTCAAGCCTTCTTCCCCTCCACCCACTGCATCCCAAAACCAGTCCAGCCTGTCTCTGCCTCGCTAACCTGTTCTTCCTCTCACCCATCCTTCCTCTCACCCCAAGCCGCACCTCCATCTCCTACCTACTAACCTCATCCCACCTCCTTGACCTGTCCGTCTTCCCTGGACTGACCTATCCCCTCCCTACCTCCCCACCTATACTCTCTCCACTTATCTTCTTTTCTCTCCATCTTCGATCCGCCTCCCCCTCTCTCCCTATTTATTCCAGAACCCACACCCCATCCCCCTCTCTGATGAAGGGTCTAGGCCCAAAACGTCAGCTTTTGTGCTCCTGAGATGCTGCTTGGCATGCTGTGTTCATCCAGCTTCACACTTTATTAACTTGGTTTTGGGATGCGGTGGGGGAAGGGGAGATTTTGAAGCTTGTGAAGTCCACATTGATACCATTGGGCTGCAGGGTTCCCAAGCGGAATATGAGTTGCTGTTCCTGCAACCTTCGGGTGGCATCATTCTGGCACTGCAGGAGGCCCATGATGGACATGTCATCTAAAGAATGGGAGGGGGAGTTGAAATGGTTCGGGACTGGGAGGTGCAGTTGTTTATTGTGAACCAAGCGGAGGTGTTCTGCAAAGCGGTCCCCAAGCCTCCGGTTGGTTTCCCCAATGTAGAGGAAGCCACACCGGGTACAGTGGATGCAGTATACCACATTGGCAGATGTGCAAGTGAACCTCTGCTTAATATGGAAAGTCATCTTGAGGCCTGGGATAGGGGTGAGGGAGGAGGTGTGGGGGCAAGTGTAGCATTTCCTGCGGTTGCAGGGGAAGGTGCCGGGTGTGGTGGGGTTAGTGGGCAGTGTGGAGCGAACAAGGGAGTCACGGAGAGAGTGGTCTCTCTGGAAAGCAGACAGGGGTGGGGATGGAAAAATGTCTTGGGTGGTGGGGTCGGATTGTAGATGGCGGAAGTGTCGGAGGATGATGCGTTGTATCCGGAGGTTGGTAGGGTGGTGTGTGAGAACGAGGGGGATCCTCTGGGGGCGGTTGTGGCGCGGGCGGGGTGTGAGGGATGTGTTGCGGGAAATGCGGGAGACGCGGTCAAGGGCGTTCTCGATCACTGTGGGGGGAAAGGGGGGAAAGGGGGAAAGTTGGGGGAAAGCAATAAACAACTGCACCTCCCACTCGCAAACCATTTCCACTCCCCCTCCCATTCTTTAGATGACATGTCCATCATGGGCCTCCTGCAGTGCCACAATGATGCCACCCGAAGGTTGCAGGAACAGCAACTCATATTCCGCTTGGGAACCCTGCAGCCCAATGGTATCAATGTGGACTTCACCAGCTTCAAAATCTCCCCTTCCCCCACCGCATCCCAAAACCAGCCCAGTTCGTCCCCTCCCCCCACTGCATCACACAACCAGCCCAGCTCTTCCCCTCACCCCACTGCATCCCAAAACCAGCCCAGCCTGTCTCTGCCTCCCTAACCTGTTCTTCCTCTCACCCATCCCTTCCTCCCACCCCAAGCCGCACCTCCATTTCCTACCTACTAACCTCATCCCACCTCCTTGACCTGTCCGTCTTCCATGGACTGACCTATCCCGTCCCTACCTCCCCACCTGTACTCTCCTCTCCACCTATCTTCTTTTCTCTCCATTTTCGGTCCGCCTCCCCCTCTCTCCCTATTTATTCCAGAACCCTCACCCCATCCCCGTCTGTGATGAAGGGTCTAGGCCCTAAACGTCAGCTTTTGTGCTCCTGAGATGCTGCTTGGCCTGCTGTGTTCATCCAGCTTCACACTTTATTATCTTGGATCCTCCAGCATCTGCAGTTCCCATTATCATTTGCCACCTTTCAGCCCAATTCTGCAGTTTATCCAAGTCTCCCTGCAACCTGCAACATTCTTCCACACTGTCCACCACTCCACCGACTTTAGTGTCATCTGCAAAATTACTCACCCATCCATCCATGCCTGTGTCCAAGTCATTTATAAAAATGACAAACAGTAGTGGTCCCACAACAGATCCTTGACTGAAGCCCATGTACACCACGTCAACTGCCCTTCCCTCATCCACATGCTTGGTCACCCTCTCAAAAAACTCAGTGAGGTTTGTGAGACATGTCCTGCCCTTGACGAATCCATGTTGACTATCTCCAATTAAATTGTTGCTTGCTAGATGATTATAAATCCTATCTCTTATAATCCTTTCCAAAACTTCTCCTACAACAGACATAAGGCTCACTGGTCTATAATTACCTGGGTCATCCCTCTTGCCCTTCCTTAACAAGGGCATAACATTTGCAATCCTCCAGTCCTCTGGTACTAAACCTGTAGACAATGAGGACTGAAAGATCAAGGCCAAAGGCTCCGCCACCTCCTCCCTAGCTTCCCAGAGAATCCTCGGAAAAATCCCATCCAGCCCAGGGGATTTATCTACCTTCACACCTTCTAGAATTGATAACACCTCCCCCTTACTAACAACAATCCTTTCAATTCTAATAGCCCGTAACTCAGCCATCTCCTCTACAATATTCTCCTGTTCCTTAGTGAAAACAGATGAGAAATATTCGTTTAGCACCTCTCCAATCTCCACAGGGTCCACACACAATTTCCCACTTCTGTCTTTAACTGGCCCTATTCCTACCCTAGTCATCCTCTTATTCCTCACATACCTATACAAAGCTTTTGGGTTCTCCTTTATTCTACCTGCTAACGTCTGCTCATGTCTCCTCCTTGCTCTTCTTAACCCTCGCTTTAAATCCTTTCTAGCTAATCTGTAATTCTCCATTGCCTCATCTGAACCATCTCGTCTCATCGTCACATAAGCCTCCCTCTTCCGCTTAACAAGAGATACAATTTCTTTAGTAAACCACAGTTCCCTTGCCTTATTGCTTCCTCCCTGCCTGACAGGGACATACCTATCAAGGACACGCAATATCTGTTCCAGCTCCACATTTCAATTGTCCCCATCCCCTGCACTGTGCTATCCCATTCTATGCCTCCTAAGTCTTGCCTAATCACATAATAATTGCCCTTCCCCCATCTATAACTCTTGCCCTGTGGCATGTTCCTCTCCCTTTCCATTGCTAAAGTAAACATAATCAAATTATGGTCACTCTCTCCGCAGTGGTCACCTACCACTAAATCAAACATCTGGCCTGGTTCATTACCAAGTACCAGATCCAGTGTGGCCTCCCCTCTTGTCGGCCCTTCGACATACTGAGTCAGGAAACCCTCCTGCACATATTGGACAAAAACTGATCCATCCGACGTACTAGAGTTATAGCATTTTCAGTCAATGTTAGGGAAGTTAAAGTCTCCCATAATGACCACCCTGTTCCTTTCACTCCTGCCCAGAATAGTTTTGCCGATCCTCTCCTCCACATCTCTGGAACTTTGCGGAGGCCTATAAAAAACTCCCAGCAGTGTTACCTCTCCTCTCCTGTTTCTGACCTCAGCCCGTACCACCTCAGTAGATGAATCCTCATCAAAAGTTCTTTCAGCCACCGTTATACTGTCCTTGACGAACAAAGCCACACCTCCCCCTCTTTTACCACCTTCCCTGATCTTAATGAAAGATCTAAACTCTGGAACATGCAACATCCATTCCTGACCCTGCTCTATCCATGTCTCCGAAATGGCCACAACATCAAAGTCCCAGGTACCTATCCAAGCTGCAAGCTCACCTGCCTTATTCCGGATACTCCTGGCGTTGAAGCAGACACACTTCAATCCAGCTTGCTGTCTGCCAGTACACTCCTGTGACAGTGAGGTCCTGTCCATGTCCTCCCAATGCTCATCATCCAGTGTACTAGGACTACATCTCAGTTTCCATCCCCCTTCTGAGCCAGTTCAAATCCCCCCGAATAGCACTAGCGAATTTCCCACCCAGGATATTCGTGCCCCTCTGGTTCAAGTGGAGACCGTCCTGTTTGTACAGGTACCACCTTCCCCAGAATGAGCCCCAATTGTCCATGTACCTGAAGCCCTCCCTCCTGCGTCATCCCTGCAGCCATGTGTTCAGCCGAAATCTCTCCCTGTTCTTTGCCTCGCTATCATGTAGCATGGGTAACAAACCAGAGATAACCACTCTGTTTGTTCTCGCTCTCAGCTTCCACCCTAGCTCCCTGAAATCCTGCAGACATCCCGATCCTTCTTTCTACCTATGTCATTGATGCCTATGTGGACCACGACTCAGGGCTAGTCACCCTCTCCCTTCAGGACCCCAAAGACATAATCCGAGACATCACGAACCCTGGCACCTGGGAGGCAACACACCAACCGTGAGTCTCTTTCGTTCCCGGCAATCCTTCTATCAGTCCCTCTAACTATTGAGTCCCCAATGACTATCACTCTCTTCCAATCTCCCCTTCCCTTCTGTGCAAGAGGGACAGACTCTCTGCCAGAGACCTACACCCCAGTGCATTCTTCTGGTAAGTACACCGCGCCACCCCCCCCTCAACAGTATCCAAAACGGTACAACAAAGTGTGGAGCTGGGTGAACACAGCAGGCCAAGCAGCATCTCAGGAGCACAAAAGCTGACGTTTTGGGCCTAGACCCTTCATCAGAGAGGGGGATGGGGAGAGGGTTCTGGAATAAATAGGGAGAGAGGGGGAGGCGGACCGAAGATGGAGAGAAAACAAGATGGGTAGAGAGGAGAGTATAGGTGGGGAGATAGGGACGGGATAGGTCAGTCCAGGGAAGACGGACAGGTCAAGGAGGTGGGATGAGATTTGTAGGTAGGAAATGGAGGAGCGGCTTGATGTAGGAGGAAGGGATGGGTGAGAGGAAGAACAGGTTAGGGAGGCAGAGACAGGTTGGACTGGTTTTGGGATGTAGTGGGGGGAGGGGACGAACTGGGCTGGTTTTGGGATGCAGTAGGGGAAGGGGAGATTTTGAAGCTTGTGAAGTCCACGTTGATACCATTGGGCTGCAGGGTTCCCAAGCGGAATATGAGTTGCTGATCCTGCAACCTTCGGGTGGCATCATTGTGGCACTGCAGGAGGCCCATGATAGACATGTCGTCTGAGGAATGGGAGGGGGAGTTGAAATGGTTCACGACTAGGAGGTGCAGTTGTTTATTGTGAACCGAGCGGAGGTGTTCTGCAAAGCGGTCCCCAATCCTCCGCTTGGTTTCCCCAATGTAGAGGAAGCCACACTGGGTACAATGGGTACAATATACCACATTGGCAGATGTGCAGGTGAACATCTGCTTGATATGGAAGGTCATCCTGGGGCCTGGGATGGGGGTGAGGGAGGAGGTGTGGGGGCAAGTGTAGCACTTCCTGCGGTTGCAGGGGAAGGTGCCGGGTGTGGTGGGGTTGGAGGGGAGTGTGGAGTGGACAAGGGAGTCGCAGAGAGAGTGGTCTATCCAGAGAGCAGACAAGGGTAGGGATGGAAAAATGTCTTGGGTGGTGGGGTCGGATTGTAGATGGCAGAAGTGTTGGTGGATGATACGTTGTATCCAGACGTTGGTGGGGTGGTATGCAAGAACGAGGGGTATCTTCTTGGAGCGGTTGTGTGGGGGCGGGGTGTGAGGGATGTGTTGTGGGAAATGAGGGAGACGCGGTCAAGGGCGTTCTCGACCACTGCCGGGGGGAAAGTTGCGGTCCTGGAAGAACGTGGACATCTGGGATGTACGGGAGTGGAATGCCTCATCCTGGGAGCAGATGCGGCGGAGGCGGAGGAATTGGGAATAGGGGATGAAATTTTTGCAGAGGCTGGGTGGCAGGAGGTGTATTCGAGGTAGCTGTGGGAGCCAGTGGGCTTGAAATGGACATCAGTTTCTAGCTGATTACCTGAGATGGAGACTGAGAGGTCCAGGAAGGTGAGGGATGTATTGGAGATGGCCCAGGTGAACTGAAGGTTGGGGTGGAAGGTGTTGGTGAAGTGGATGAACTGTTCGAGCTCCTCTGCGGAGCAAGAGGCGGCGCCGATACAGTCATTAATGTAACGGAGGAAGAGGTAGGGTTTGAGGCCTGTGTAGGTGTGGAAGAGGGACTGTTCCACGTAACCTACAAAGAGGCAGGCATAGCTGGGGCCCATGCGGGTACCCATGGCCACCCCCTTTGTCTGTAGGAAGTGGGAGGAATCGAAAGAGAAGTTGTTGATTGTGAGGAACAGTTCGGCTAGGCGGATGAGGGTGTCGGTGGAGGGGGACTGGTTGGGCCTGCGGGACAGGAAGAAGCAGAGGGCCTTGAGGCCATCTGCATGAGGAATACAGGTGTATGGGGACTGGACGTCCATGGTGAATATGAGGTGTTGGGGGCCGGGGAATTGGAAGTCCTGGAGGAGGTGGAGGGCGTGGGTGGTGTCACGGATGTAGGTGGGGAGTTCCTGGACCAAAGGGGAGAAAATGGAGTCCAGATAGGTGGAGATGAGTTCGGTGGGGCAGGAACAGGCTGAGACAATGGGTCGACCAGGGCAGGCGGGTTTGTGGATTTTGGGAAGGAGGTAGAAATGGGCCGTGCGGGGTTGGGGAACAATGAGGTTGGAGGCTGTGGGTGGGAGGTCCCCTGAGGTGATGAGGTCATGAATGGTGTTGGAGATGATGGTTTGGTGTTCAGGGGTGGGGTCATGATCAAGGGGCCGGTAGGAGGTGGTGTCGGAGAGTTGGCGTTTGGCATCGGCGATGTAGAGATCAGTGCGCCATACTACCACTGCGCCGCCCTTGTCTGCGGGTTTGATGGTGAGGTTGGGGTTGGAGCGGAGGGCTGCCCGTTCTGCGGGGGAGAGGTTGGAGTGGGTGAGAGGGGTGGAGAGGTTGAGGTGGTTGATGTCTCGACGGCAGTTGGAGATGAAGTGGTCAAGGGAGGGTAGGAGGCCTGGGGGTGGTGTCCAGGAGGAGGACTTGTGTTGGAGGAGGGTGAGGGGTCAGTGGAGGTATACTTGTTTTTCAGGGGAACGACCACAGGGGATCCCTGCACTGACTGCTTTTTCTCCCTTCTAACAGTTACCCAGCTTTCTTCATGCTTAGGAGTAACAACTTCCCTGTAACTCTTGTCTATCACTGACTCTGCCTCCCGAATGCTCCGAAGTTCATCCAGCTCCCGCTCCAGTTCCCTAATGCGGTCTTGGAGGAGCAAGAGTTGGGTGCACTTCCTGCAGACGTATTTGGATGGGACACTAATAGCATCCCTCACCTCATGCATCATGCAGAAGGAACATGATGATGGGGGATTCAGTTACAGTGATGATGGGGGGTTCAGTGACGGTGATGATGGGGGATTCAGTGACGGTGATGGTGGGGAATTGAATGAGAGTGATGATGGGGGGTTCAGTCACGGTGATGGTGGGGGTTTCAGTGACGGTGAAGGTGGGGAATTGAATGAGAGTGATGGTGGGGGATTCAGTCACGGTGATGGTGGGGGTTTCAGTGACGGTGAAGGTGGGGAATTGAATGAGAGTGATGGTGGGGGATTCAGTGACGGTGATGATGGGGGGTTCAGTGACGGTGATGATGGGGGATTCAGTGACGGTGATTGTGGGAAATTCAGTTACGGTGATGATGGGGGATTCAGTGACGGTGAAGGTGGGGAATTGAATGAGAGTGATGGTGGGGGATTCAGTGACGGTGATGGTGGGGGTTTCAGTGACGGTGAAGGTGGGGAATTGAATGAGAGTGATGGTGGGGGATTCAGTGACGGTGATGATGGGGGGTTCAGTGACGGTGATGATGGGGGATTCAGTGACGGTGATTGTGGGAAATTCAGTTACGGTGATGATGGGGGATTCAGTGACGGTGAAGGTGGGGAATTGAATGAGAGTGATGGTGGGGGATTCAGTGACGGTGATGATGGGGGATTCAGTGACGGTGAAGGTGGGGAATTGAATGAGAGTGATGATGGGGGATTCAGTGACTGTGATGATGGGGGATTCAGTGACGGTTATGTTAGTGGGGAATTCATTGAAAGTGATGATGGGGGGCTTCAGTGACGGTGATGATAGTGGCAGATTCAGTGATGGTGATGTTGGGGGGGGGATTCAGCGACAGTGATGCCAGGGGATTCAGTGATGGTGATGGTGGGGTATTCGGTTACGGTGGTGATGGTGGGGGTTTCAGTGACAGTGATGATGGGGAATTGAGTGACAGTGATGGTGGGGGATTCAGTGACGGTGATGATGGGGGATTCAGTGACAGTGATGATTGTGGGGGATTCAGTGACAGTGATTTGGGGGAATCAGTGACAGCGATGCTGGGGGATTCAGTGACAATCATGATGGGGATTCAGTGATGGGGTGATGGTGGGGGATTCAGCGACAGTGATGGTGGGGGATTCAGCGACGGTGATGGTGGGGGATTCAGCGACGGTGATGGTGGGGGATTCAGCGACGGTGATGGTGGGGGATTCAGCGACGGTGATGATTGTGGGGGATTCAGTGACAGTGATGATGGGGGATTCAGTTATGGTGGATATAGGAAATTCAATGACGGTGATGAAGGTGGGTGATTCAGTGCTGGTGATGATGGGGAATTCAGCAATGATGATGATGGTGGGGAATTCACTGACGGTGATTCTGGGGGATTCAGTGACGGTGATGATTGTGGGGGATTCAGTGACGGTGATGATGGGGGATTCAGTGATGGTAATGGTGAGGGATTCAGTGACAGTGATTTGGGGGAATCAGTGACAGTAATGCTGGGGGATTCAGTGACAATCATGATGGGGATTCAGTGATGGTGGTGATGGGGGATTCAGTGACGGTGAGGATGGTGGGGGATTCAGTGACGGTGGATATAGGAAATTCAATGACGGTGATGAAGGTGGGGGATTCAGTGATGGTGATGATGGGGGATTCAGAGACAGTGATGTTGCGGGTTTGAGTGACAGTGATGACGTTGAACTTCAGGGACAGCTAGGTGGATTCTCTCTTGCCTGATCAGATGCGTGAATGAATTATAAAGATTTCTTCTGTCTTTTTTCTTCACATCATCCTTGATGATTCAATAATTCCAGTGGTTGAATAAATGCTGTTATCTCAATTGCCATCCTAATATTGTTCAGGATGATATTTGTCAATTTTGTTTTTCAAGTAAATACACAGCAATATTTCAATTGAAGTAAGCACCTAGCTTTTTGCGGGGACAGGTGATAAAATGTCAATGTGAATAAACTCACAGGTAACAAGGTGTGGACCTGGATGAACACAGCAGGCCAAGCAGCATCTTACGAGCAGGAAAGCTGGCGTTTCAGACCTAGACCCTTCATCAGTGATGGGGGAGGGGAAGAGGGTTCTGAAATAGATAGGGAGAGATGGGGAGGCAGATTGAAGATGGATAGAGGAGAAGATAGGTGGAGAGGCGACAGACAAGTTAAAGAGGCAGGGATGGAGCCAGTAAAGGTGAGTGCAGGTGGGGAGGGAGGGAGGAGATAGGTCAGTCCAGGGAGGCCCTACCCTGGCCCTAAACCCCACGTCTTCCTCCGTTACGCTGATGACAGTATCGGCACCGCCTCATGCTCCCACGAGGAGCTCGAACAGTTCATCCGCTTCCCCAATAGCTTCCACCCCTACCATAAGCTCATCTGGACCATCTCTAACACATCTCTCACCTTCCTGGACCTCTCTGCCTACATCTCAGGCAACCACCTAGAAACTGAAATCCATTTCAAGCCCACCGACTCCCACAGCTACCTAGAATACACCTCGTCTCACCCACCTTCCTGCAAAAACGCTATCCCCTATTCCGAAAACCTTCACCTCTGCCGCATCTGCTCCCAGGATGAGGCATTCCACTCCCATACATCTCAGATGTCCTCATTTTTCAAAGACTGCAACGTCCCCCCCACAGTTGTCGAGAATGCCTTCGACCTGGTCTCCTGCATTTCCCGCAACTCATCCCCCACACTCTGCCCCAGCAATAACCGCCAAAAGAGAATCCCCCTCGTCCTCATGTACCACCCCACCAACCTCTGGAATCAACACATCATCCTCCGACACTTCTGCCATCTGCAATCCAATCCCTGCGCCAAAGATATTTTTCCATCCCCACCCTTGTCTGCTTTCCGGAGGGACCACTCTCTCCGAGACTCCCTTGTCCGCTCCACACACCCCTCCAACCCCACCACACTCAGCACTTTTCCCTGCAACCGCAGGAAGTGCTACACCTGCCCCCACACCTCCTCCCTCACCCCCATCCCAGGCCCCAAGAAGAGTTTCAACATCAAGCAGATGTTCACCTGCACATCTGCCAATGTGGTATACTGTATCCACTGTACCCGTTGTGGCTTCCTCTACATTGGGGAAACCAAGCGGAGACTTGGGGACTGCTTTGCAGAACACCTCCGTTTGGTTCACAATAAACAACTGCACCTCCCAGTCACGAATCATTTCAATTCCCCCTCCCATTCCTTAGACGACATGTCCATCATGGGCCTCCTGCAGTGCCACAATGATGCCACCCGAAGTTTGTAGGAGCAGCAACTCATATTCCGCTTGGGAACCCTGCAGCCCAATGGTATCAATGTGGACTTCACAAGCTTCAAAACCTCCCCTTCCCCCGCTGCATCCCCAAACTAGCCCAGCTCGTCCCTGCCTGCCTAAACTGTTCTTCCTCTCACTTATCCCCTCCTCCCACCTCAAACTGCACCCCCAATTCCTACCAACAACCTCATCCCGCCCCCGTTACTTGTCCATCCTCCCTAGGCTAACCTATCCCCTCCCTAACTCCCCACCTACACTCACCTTTACTGGCTCCAGCCTGACTCTTTACCTTGTCTGTCTCCTCTCCACCTATCATCTCCTCGATCCATCTTCGAACCGCCTCCCCCTCTCCCCCTATTTAGTTTAGAACACTCTTCCCCTCCCCCATTTCTGATGAAGGGTCTAGGCCCGAAATGTCAACTTTTGCGCTCCTCTGATGCTGCTTGGCCTGCTGTGTTCATCCAGCCCCACATTTTGTTATCTCAGAATCTCCAACATCTGCAGGAAACTCTCAGGGAACATTAAATATTGCTTCACTGTAGCCTGATACTTTTACAGTGCTCTGATAAAGGAGATAATTTTGGAATGCTGAGACCATTCATTGTTTTTAATGGAAAGCACTATCACCACAAGTAGGAAAGATTCACATTTCTATATTTATATTGCACATTTCGTGTCAATGCATGGTCCAGGGCCTTGAAGAATTAATTACTGTTTGTACTACAGAAAATGTGGCAATCAGATTCTGCACAGCAAGCTCCCATCAAATGGCAATGAAGTAAATGACAAAAATATCTTTGATTTTTTTTCAGCATATATTGAGAAAAAATTGTTTGGCAGGGCAATGATGGGAGTCACCCCATCCTGTTCTTCAGATGGTACCATTAGTTTTTTCATATTCAATGAGATGGCTTCTCCAACGGTGTGTCAATCCTTCAGCACCACATGGAAATGTCAAGCTAAATGATGTGCTAAAATCTCCAATGCAGTGTGACCTGAACCCACAACCCTCTGATTCATTAGTGAGATTGCTACCAACTGAGCCAAGATTGACACTTTGTGGATTCTCACAATTGAATGTTGGTCTTTGCTCTGGTTTCCATGGTGTAACTGCATAATGAAATCGAGTTTGGTTTCACTAATGAGAGACTTGCAACACTGCACATGTCTAGCATATCACAGTACATTATTACATTTCGTTATAAACTGTACAGCCACTGCCTTTAGCCATTACAGAATTTTAAAATCCCTGATATATCTATTGAATAAAACAGTTTTAGGACATTGGTGGCTTATTTCAAGTTGTTGTTGCACTGAATAGGTAGAGGCACGATTCTGTCAGTTAGTATTTAAACATTTCAAATGCAGATATAGTCACAGAGTCATGCATCACAAAAACACAACCTTTGGTCCAACTAGTCTGTGCTGACCGAGTTTCCCAAACTAAACTTGTCCCATTTGCCTGCTTTTGCCCCACATCCCTCTGTTCAAACACCCGTCCATCTGCCCTGTAACAGTTGTAACTGTATCTGCATCTCCCACTTCCTCTAGCAGTTCATTCTACACATGTACTGCCGTCTGTGTATGGAAAAAATTGTCCCTGAGGTCCCTTTTAAATCTCTCACCTCTTACCTTAAACCTATGCCCCTCTAGTTTTGAACTCCCTCTTTCTCGGGGAAAAGTCTTTGCTATTTATTCTGCTCATGATTTTATAAACTTCTATAAAGTCACGCCTTGGCATCCTACACTTCAGGGAAAAAAGGTCTCTGCCTATTCATCCTCTCCTGATAACTCAAATCCTCCAGTCGCAGTAACATTATTGAAAATCTTTTCTCTATCCTCTCCAATTTCATAATATCCCTCATAAAGCAGAGCAGCCAGAACTGTAAGTTTGGAAATGGTCCACTTCTCAGCAATGAAGTGAGTCCTGGTGCCCTGGGAGATCAAAGGTTTGATTCCAGGTTGGGGTTAAAGAACATGACCTCGGTGAAGACAGTGTTACTAATGCTATAATTAACCTTGGAACTCCCGGATGGAGGAGTGGAGGGAATGGGAAAGATCAGTGGAGAAATTTCAGAGAGTTGTGAACATAGCCCAGCCCATCATGAAAACCAGCCTTCCACCCATTGACTCGAAAAAGTCAACACTTCTGTAGCCTTGGGAAAGCAGCCAATGTCATCAAAGACCCCTCCCACCCCAGTTATACTCTTCTCCACACGGCAAAAGATACCAAAGTTTAAAAACACATGTACCGACAGATTCAAGAACAGCATCTTCCCCGCTGTTATTAGATTTTTGAACAGACCTCTCATATATTAGAGTTGACCTTTTTCTGAACCTTCTCTGTAGCGATAACACCATATTCTGCATTCTGTTCTAGTACCCTGATGTACTTATGTAAGGGATGATTTTCCTGGCTGGCACTCAAAACGATGCTTTTCACTGTATCTGAGTACATGTGACAATAATAAATCAAATCAAATCTAAATCACTAACTTGTGACTGTGCTGACCGACGGCAGAAGCACATGGTTGACATTTTAATTCCAAGCTGATAAACAAGGGGGCAAGGCAGAATTCTCCATTCAGGCAGCCCAGATGATCCAATTTTAACATTGCTCGCATCCGTGTGCCTGCCTGAAATAAAGGCATAACTGGATAACTCAGTGAGAGTGGATTGAAGCGCCCCCTGGTGTTCAGATAGATTGTCAGCAGTGTGGGCACAGACAAGAGGTTTGGGGTGATTTTCTGTTGGGCAAAGGGTGAATTTTGAACAGCAGACATGGAAGATCACTCCTACTTCTCTAATAGGCACATGGAGCTAATTTGTGGACTTAACCTCTGTAATGTCAACATCTGTATCTTGAGGTTTTCTTGGTGGGAGGATCCAGGCCAAATACTCTCTTCATCTCGCCATAACCAGACAGTGTCTTCCAAATCCACGACCACTTCCGTCTATAAGAGCACGGGCAGCAGATACCGGGGAACACCGCCACCTGAAAGTTCACCTCCAAGCCACTCACCGTCCTGACTTGGAAATACATCACTGTTCCTATGCTGTTGCTGGGTCAAAACCCTGGAACTCCCTCCCTGGACATTGCGGGTCTGCCTACAGCACATGGGCTGCAGCAGGTCCACAAGGCAGCTCACCCGCACCTTTTCAGGGGCAGTCAGGGGTAAGAAATAAACTGTGACATCCACATCCCTGAAATGAATAAAAATAACATAATAAAAGTGTCTGGAAGGGATCAGGCCTTGAACTGTAAACATTTATCGATCTTCTACCTGATTCAACATTTTACAGTAGCAGCAGAATAGATTGTGAGCAACAGACTGTGTTATGGCATGTACTGCTATCCTGTCTGGGAGAGAGTCACATACACTGCCCATTTCTGTTGTGAGCAGCAGGAAGAGTGGGAGCTTGGACCAGGGGCCTGCCGGGAAGCGGGTGAGTAAATGATTTTAAATCACTGGGTGGGAAATTTGCTAGTATTATTCGGGTGGATTTAAACTAGCTCAGCAGGGGGATGGGAAACTGAGGTGTAGTTCCACCACACAGGAGGAAGACAGTAGGGAGGACATGGGCAGGACCTCACTGTCACAGGAGTGTGCTGGCAGACAGCAAGCTGGTTTGAAGTGTGTCTACTTCAACGCCAGGAGTATCCAGAATAAGGCAGGTGAGCTTGCAGCATGGATAGGTACCTGGGACTTTGATGTTGTGGCCATTTCGGAGACATGGATAGAGCAGGGTCAGGAATGGATGTTGCAGGTTCCAGAGTTTAGATCTTTCATTAAGATCAGGGAAGGTTGTAAAAGAGAGGGAGGTGTGGCTTTGTTAGTCAAGGACAGTATAACGGTGGCTGAGAGAACTTTTGATAAGGACTCCTCTACTGAGGTGGTATGGGCTGAGGTCAGAAACAGGAGAGGAGAGGCCACACTACTGGGAGTTTTTTATAGGCCTCCGCAAAGTTCCAGAGATGTGGAGGAGAGGATCGGCAAAACTATTCTGGGCAGGAGTGAAAGGAACAGGGTGGTCATTATGGGAGACTTTAACTTCCCCAACATTGACTGAAAATGCTATAACTCTAGTACGTCGGATGGATCAGTTTTTGTCCAATATGTGCAGGAGGGTTTCCTGACTCAGTATGTCGAAGGGCCGACAAGAGGGGAGGCCATACTGGATCTGGTGATCTAATGAACCAGGCCAGGTGCTTGATTTAGTGGTAGGTGACCACTGTGGAGAGAGTGACCATAATTCGGTTATGTTTACTTTAGCAATGGAAAGGGAGAGGAACATGCCACAGGGCAAGAGTTATAGATGGGGGAAGGGCAATTATTATACGATTAGGCAAGACTTAGGAGGCATAGAATGGGGTAGCAAAGTGCAGGGGATGGGGACAATTGAAATGTGGAGCTGGTTTAAGGAACAGATATTGCGTGTCCTTGATAGGTATGTTCCTGTCAGGCAGGGAGGAAGTGATAAGGTAAGGGAACAGTGTTTACTAAAGAAATTGTATCTCTTGTTAAGCGGAAGAGGGAGGCTTATGTGATGTTGAGACGAGATGGTTCAGATGAGGCAATAGAGAGTTACAGATTAGATAGGAAGGATTTAAAGAGAGAGTTAAGAAGAGCAAGGAGGGGACATGAGCAGACATTAGCAGGAAGAATATAAGGAGAACCCTAAAGCTTTCTATAGGTATGTGAGGAATAAGAGGATGACCAGGATAGGAATAGGGCCATTTAAAGACAGAAGTGGGAAATTGTGTGTGGACCCTGTGGAGACCGGAGAGGTCCTAAACAAATATTTCTCATCTGTTTTCACTTAGGAAAAGGAGAATATTGTAGAGGAGAAGACTGTGTTATGGGCCACTAGAATTGAAAGGATTAAGGTTAGTAAGGAGTCGGTGTTATCAATTCTAGAAGGTGTGAAAGTAGATAAATACCCTGGGCCAGATGGGATTTTTCCGAGGATTCTCTGGGAGGCTGTGGAGGAGGTGGCGGAGCCTTTGGCCCTGACTTTTGAGTCCTCATTGTCGACAGGTTTAGTACCAGAGGACTGGAGGATTGCAAATGTTGTGTCCTTGTTCAAGAAGGGCAGTAGGGATGACCCAGGTAACTATAGACCTGTGAGCCTTACGTCTGTTGTAAGAAAAGTTATGGAAAGGGATTGAGTTCCGGAGCCATGATGTCATGCTGCAACTGTACAAAACGCTAGTGCGGCCTCACTTGGAATATTGCGTGCAGTTCTGGTCGCCCCATTACAGGAAGGATGTGGAAGCATTGGAAAAGGTGCAGAGGAGATTTACCAGGATGTTGCCTGGTCAGGAGCGAAGGTCTTATGAAGAAAGGCTGAGGGACTTGGGTCTGTTCTCATTGGAGAGAAGAAGGCTAAGAGGAGATTTAATAGAGACATTCAAGATGACCAGAGGATTAGATAGGGTGGACAGTGAAAGTCTTTTTCCGAGGATGATGACTTCAGCTTGTACAAGGGGGCATAGCTACAAATTGAGGGGTGATAGATTTAAGACAGATGTCAGAGGCAGGTTCTTTACTCAGAGAGTGGTAAGGGCATGGAACGCCCTGCCTGCCGATGTAGTTAACTCAGCCACATTAGGGGCATTTAAACAGTCCTTGGATAAGCATATGGATGATGACGGGATAGTATAGGGGAATGGGCTTAGATTAGTTCACAGGTCGGTGCAACATCGAAGGCCAAAGGGCCTGTTCTGCACTGTATTGTTCTATGTTCTATGTTTTGTCTCCAGCTTCACACATGCAGAATGGTCCCCAAAGAGTATGGGGCCTCACACATCAGTGTGACTTGTCACTTTCGGTGAAGATGGACAAAGAGAAAGCTGTTCCAATATGTAATAGGAATCTAATTGCACCTGACTGAGAGGCATGTGTTTGTTGGAGGGGGTGAAAATTGTTTTAGAGACAGTAGGAACTGCAGATACTGGAGAATCTCAGATAACAAGGTGTAGAGCTGGATGAACATAGCAGGCCAGGCAGCATCAGAGAAGCAAGCAGGCTGACATTTCGGGCCTAGACCTTTCTTCAGAAGGGTTTCAGAAGAAGGGTCTGGACCTGAAACATCAGCCTTCCTGCTCCTCTGATGCTGCCTGGCCTGCTGTGTTCAAGCAGCTCTACACCTTGCTGTCTCTGTTTGTTGGAAGGTTTCTTTATAATCATGTTAGTAATTTATTTTTCATAATTAACTTTGCCTTGACCTAAATCTTGTTACATTATTCCAAATATATGCATTGCTTCAAATTGATTATTGTATTACCAGCCTATGTCTAACAGTGTTTTTTATAATTATAATTGGTTAAGAATAAAAGCAGGTTCAATCTGCAGAATCAGGCATAGCACAAGAATATAAAGATATATTCTTATTGTTTCCCTCCAGGTACCGCACAGTCAGGGGTATTTGTTACAAGTTAGTTACAGGTGGTTACATTTAGAGGTAAACCTGTTCTTCGTTGACATTGATATGTTATTGGGAAAATTACACAATTTGCATTTACATCTAATTTCTGTTAGAGATGTCCCGTACTTGCGTGTGATTCCTATCCACTCACTGATAGCACAAGGTGTTGTGGCAGACATTCTCAAAGAAGTAGCCAGACCGAGATGGAGTTTTAAAAATGTTCCAACAACAACGAGCAGCTGCAATCTGCATACTCACACTCTCTTTTTTAGCCTTTATTCATTCACAGCATAAAAGCCTCGCTGGCCAGGCAGCAGTTATTGCCCAGAGGGTAGTTAAGAGTCAACCACATTGCTGTGAGTCTGGAGTCACGTATAGGCCAGACCAGATAAGGATAGCAGATTCCTTCCATTAAGGGCATTAGTGAACCAGATGGGTTTTTCCCAACAATCGACGATGGATTCACAGTCATCATTAGACTCTTAATTCCAGATTTTTTTTATTGAATTCAAATTCCACCATCTGCTGCGGCAGGATTCAAACCTGGGTCACCAGAACATTGTCTGGATCTCTGGATTAACAGTCCAGCAAGAATACCACTCAGCCATCACCTCTCTCTCTCTACAGACTCTCACTCTCTGCACACTCACATTCAGCACGCTCACACTCTTTGCACACTCACAGACTCCGCATTTACACACCCTGCACACACTCACACTCTCCAGACACTGCCCCTCTGCACACTCACACACCCCGCACACACTCACAATTTTCACACTCAAACACTCCGCACACTCACACTCTGTACTCACACACCCTCTATGCACTCCACACCCTCTTTGCATACTCACACTTTTGGGCAAAGAAACAGAAATTGCTTGAGAAACTCAGCAGGTCAGGCAGCAACTGTGGAGTGAGAAACTGAGTTATCATTTCCAGTCCAGTGACCCTTGTTCAGAAATGATAATAGCTAGGAGAAAGTTGTACCTATGCTGAAGATGGGAATGGGAAGGTAAAGGAATGAGCGATAGGTGGAAGTAGAACCTAGAGCTAGAAAGAGAAAGTGGGGCAGACAAAGGGATAGATAATTGTAAACCAGAGAGGGAGGAAAGGCTGATGTCTGTGGCCATGAATAAGTGAAAATGGGTTACCGCATTGGTATAGCCTTCGGCCAGCTGGGGATGTATGTTTTTAACATCAAAGGTAAAATCAGGCTCATGGTCCAACATGCTGCCTTGATCCCTCTCCTAGAGAGTGGAGCTGAGCTTCACAGGAAACAACTCAAAGCACAACTGGACTCATACCGTCAGCACTGCATGGTGAAGATCCCGACAGGTCAAGCACATCAGTGTCCTCGGGTACCATAAGTGCCAAGGCTACAATCACCTTCCATTGGCTTTGATGGCTGGTTGTCTAGTGCAGGCTGCCAGCTCAGTCAGGGCTAATGCACCAAGAGAGTGCAGAAGAGCCACCTCAGGATGTACTGAAAGCCACTATGAAGAAATGCAGCTCCCAGGAGACCATAGCCATGGAGCCAGATAGAAGCAGAGTCCATGTGAAAGATCCCAGCTTTGTGAGACTGCACAAAACTAGAAGAAAAATTCATAGTGGGGGGAAAGAAAGCATGGCTCAAACTCGTAATTCATAACAAGACATGCCACCAACCATAAAGCCTGCACATCACAAATCGGCCTTATCAGCCCTTTTTAGAATCATGGAAGATAGTCATGCAGTCCCACAAGAGACAACAAGTCATAATATCTGTGTGCACATATGTGTATGTATGTATGCTCGTTTGTGCGTGTGCGTATGTACCGATGTGCGTGTGTATACCCGTGGCGTGTGTGTATGTGTGTGTATGTGAGTGTGAGTGTGAGTGTGAGTGTGAGTGTGAGTGTGAGTGTGAGTGTGAGTGTGAGTGTGTGTGTGAGAGTGTGAGAGTGAGAGTGTGTACCCATGTGTGTGTATGTGGCTGTATGCATGCATGTGTGTGTATGTTTACCTGTGTATCTGCGTGTGTATGTACTTATGTGTGTGTGTTTGTGTGTTTGAGTGTGTGTGTGTACCCATGTGTGTGTTGTGTGTGCATGTACCTGTATGCATATGTGTATGTGTGTGCACGCGCATGCATACACACGTGTGCATGTACCCATGAGTGTGTGTTTGCACGAGTGTGTGTTTGCACCTGTGTGTGCACGTACATTTGAGTGTCTGTGTGTGCATACGTGTGTGCATGTACCCATGTGTGTGTTGGCACACGTGTGTGCGTGCATATATACCTTTATGTATGTGCATGCATGCTGATACTCACGTGCTTGCTCAGCTGTAACATGACTGATAAAGTGCACTGCTCACATTATGGTAGTCAAAAGGTTTGGTATATGGTATGTGAACAATATTATAGCAGGGCATTCCGCTAAGTCAGGTCAGTAAAGAATTCTGTGTGATCTGCTTAAAACTCCCAGACCATATGGTGTCAATAAAAAGAAAGACTTAATTTCGAGACATCATCTGTGTAATTGTTCATTCATGCAGAACAACATTAGACATTAAATTTCAACATCACCACCAGTTTGATATGGACTATTGTAAGGAGATGCGTCATACAGACTAGAAAGGATTAAAGTTCAGTCTCTGAGCTAATTGGAATAGCTGACTTCAGTTGATGAGCGTAAAAACATAGCTAGAATGACTAGCTTCACTGATAAGGAGAGCAGTTCGGAGAATTATTTTATATATTTAAAGAAGTTATTTTTTCATTTTTATATTGAATCGCTCAAGGATTGTGGTGTTGGTAATAGAGTTTTATGCTAATTGTTCTTACCTTAAACCTAGAAAAAAACTCTTGCTGAAGTCATTTCTTTTCTCAGTGTTTTTTGCTAATGCATTTCCTGTGGTAACTTGTTGAATCAATGGGTTGGATTGCACTCAGGGGTTCTCCAGTTGTTATGTGCAGCTGACTACTAATGGGATATAATCACACTGTATGATATTAACCGTAGTCAGAAGTTATTACTGCTTAAGCTCAGACAGCATCCATGGAGAGAGTCTAAGACTCAAAACATTAGCTTGCTGGCTCTCCATGGCTGCTGTCTAACCTGCTGTGATCTCCAGTATTTGTCATTTTCAGTACAGACTCCAGCATCTGCAGTAATTCTCTCCTAAATTACAGCCTAAGGAAATGGTTCTAAAATGGTTAATGCTGAACACTGCATTAAACTTCAATCTACAGATATTGTACAGTTCTGAGTAGTGAAATGGGAAGAATAGCTTGCATCTCAAAAGGGACAGATGAGTTATCAATGTCTGCCAATTGTTCAAGTAATATTGTCTATCAGACTAATGTAAATTGTTCCTAATAGTTATCATACAATAAACTATATTTTGTCAGACAATAATCTCACCTTGTTATTACTCAGTGGTGATTGATCATTGGATCCAGTCAAAGGGAATAGGATTGGTAGCAGCATCTCACTACCCATTAATACCTCATGGTGATCAGTAGTGTGCACCCATTCCTCAATACAATAATGGACAACGGTGAAAAAATCCAGGCTAAGACATTTGCAGAAGACCACATGAGCTTACAGCTTTAGAAACTCTCACCACTGAATAACTGTTCACTCAGACAGTCAGTACCTGCAAGTGCTTGAACAAACAAGCAGTCAGCTGGAGCACTGAAATCAGAATTCATAAGAAACATGTTTGTTGCTAAAATTACTCATGAGTCTTTGCCAAATTTATTTCTGTTCAAAGAGGATTTAACTTTGGACAAAGATATCAAGGTTGAGCTAAAATCACAAAGTATCAACCACATTCCAAGAGGAGGACAAACTTATCACTGAGGAGCCACAGAATCCATTCACTGTGTAAAGGCATTAATAATTTAAAGACACACCCGAAAACCAACTCAAAGTTCAGACCAAACAGCAGATGCTAAAAGCCTGCGTTTGTGTTGTTGAAATGAAATGCCTTACAGGAGTAAGCAGTGCCCAGCAATGGCAAAGGAATGCTGCATCTGTAATGTTACATGGCATATCGTTAAGTAAGCAGTTCTCTGATGAAGGGTCTAGGCCCAAAACGTCAGCTTTTGTGCTCCCGAGATGCTGCTTGGCCTGCTGTGTTCATCCAGCTCCACATTTTGTTATCTTGGGTTAATTGGTTAACTAATTGACTAGATTGGACCAATATAAAATGGGAATAGGTTGGACTAGTTTGGGGAAGAAGCCAAATGTCTGAGTAGTTAATAAATTCCATGCACAGAGTAGAGTCTCTGCTTCTTTGCACTGACTGACTGGCTGACTGACTGGCTGGCTGGCTGGCTGGCTGGCTGGCTTAGAGCTGAGTTTTATTAGTGGAAGAATTTAGCAACCCAAATGTGAAAATTGGAAACCAAGATCCTTTTCTGATAGAAGGTTGTAATTTAAGCAAAGTTTGAGAAGAATTTCTGATACCAAGTGCTGGGATATGATTTTCTGCTAATGGTCTGAGAAGCTGCACCTTATGATCAATTGAGAAATGAAGTTAATAAGTGGATTTGGGGAATGTCCTTAGCAAAGAAAAATTGTAGTATAGTCTTGGCACTATCATATCCTCAGAATCAGCGTCAAGTGTAGTTTTTTCTCAGAAGTAAAGGCTGAAGATTTGGACAGAGAGATAACTTTCAATAGTTAAATGCATAAAAGATTTGGTCAAAGTTTAATAAGTTTAGAAAGGAATGGTTATTCCTTTGAAAGGCATATGATTGAATATAAAAGACTGCATTCACTATTACAGAAGTTTTATTTGGAGATTCCTTACCTAGTAGTTATCTTCAAATTATTAGACTGTGCGAAGGTGTCAAACATGAACAGACTCCAACTGGGGTAGATTTTCAGAAAGAAACACACTTTTGGTGCAGATACCAGGAACCTTAAAAAAATCCTGGGAAAACATTCATTCCCAGTGGCCTTCATGATTGAACTGGGGCTGACAGCAAGAACACAAAGAATGGAGAATTCAATGGCAGTGACAGTGTGAAACCAAAAACCAAACGCAAAAATATGGAAAGAGTATCACAATTAGAAGGAGAGATAGAATCATCCAATCCCCACAGTTTGGAAGCAGGACATTTGGGCCATTGAGTCTACACCAATGTTCTGAAGAACGTCCCACCTGGATCAACACTATCCCTGTTACCCCGCATTTCCCATGGCTAACCCACCTAGCCTGCACATCCATAGATTCTACAGAACAATTTAGCGTGGCCAATCCAGCTAACCTGCACATCTCTGGACTGTGTGAGGAAACCCAAGCAGAGACAGGGAGAATGTGCAAACTCCACGCAGACAGTCATACAAGAATCAAAACCTGGCCCCTGGTGCTGTGAGGAAGTAGTGCTAGCCACTGAGCCACCATGCCACCCCAAATAGCAAAGATATTTTTGCCAATTATAACAGAAGACAGGAAACTTGGAACTATAAGAGGAGAATTATCCCTGGGACAACTCATGGTATGATCATCTGCCCTCTGGGCAATTAAGGATGGGCAATAAATGCTAGTTAGCCAGCAACACCTTCATCCTGTGAATGAATTAAATAAAAAGGTATTTTCATGATGTGACTTGAAACATCATTAAACAATGAATTATTTTTTACTCATTCGTGGGATGACGGTGTCATTTGCTAGGCCAGGACAGAGGGAAGCTAAGAGACACCCACAGTGTTGTGGGTCTGGAGTCAGATGTAGGCCAGACCAGGTAAAAATGGCAGTTTCCTTCTCTCAAGGGTATTAGTGAACCAGATGGGTTCTTCATGACAGTTGGCAATGGATTCATGGTCATCATTAGACTGTCAACTCCAGATCTTTATTGAATTTAAATTCAAAACTATCTGCCATGGCAAGATTTGAACTCAGGTCCCCAGAGCATTATCTAGGTTTCCGGATTAACAGTCCAGCAACAATACCACTAGGTCATTGCTTCCCCCTATTTTAGTAGAACTTTCCTAAAATGAATAATAATGTTTAGAAATTACACAAAACAAGGAACATTTGGAAGGAGAAGATGATCATCCTGATCAGGAAGAAGATGTTGTACTTGTTGAAAGAGGTTTTGGCCCAATAATTAATGTTTTATTCACTGACTCATTCAGTTCTGCTGTGTTGGACAATGGGTACACATCTACAGTGTGTGCAGCAACCATGGTTAAAATATTACATAGATTCTTTAAATAATAAGTGCTGAAGTAAGTTTAAGGAATTTGAGCATTCCACCTGTTACAGGCTTGGGGCCGACACCGTGTTGAAATCACTGGAAAATCCTAATAGAATAACTGGGGTAAACCACTTCATTAACACAGACAAGAGAAACTGGAGATAAACAATAAATGCCGACCCAACCAGCAAAGCCCACATTCCATGAATGATTTTTTTTAAAAACAGTACTGAATAAAATACCCTTAACTATTGACCAGATCCTCTCCGAAAAGACTCAAAAGTGAAATTGGATGTGAAACATGACAAGGCAATTTTCCTTGGGAAGTCAGTGGACTTACAGTTTTAACAATATGCACATTTTTCATTCCCGCAACAAGGCCTAGCTTCTCAGTACAAATATCAAGGAAGTCATCGCTGATGCCAGGAGACAGATGTTTAAAGGGAGAAAGGTTATTGATCTTCAAACATCTACAGCAGCCCATGTGCCTATCTTGTCACAGATAAAAATATCCCACTGAATGAAATAGGGGTAAGGGACAATAGTTCACTCAATTTATGGACGAGATTGGTTGGAGTGGAGATATTTACAAAACAAAGTCAAAGCTCACGATCATGCTTGATAAAGAATTCCCCATTATCAAAGCAACTCACAAAGTTGTTGCAATGGACTGAAGGAATGAATAATGAAAAGAATTTAAACTGCACTTCATTGCCACAAGAACAAGACCTAGTCACTTGACATTGACGTATGTGAAGAGTAAAGAGCAATAGTTGGACAAGTTAATAGAGAACTGGTTAGGGACCAGCCTGGGATTGAACCTATTACATTCTCAACTATATTTGTTAATGATGAATTTTTGGATGTGATTGTGGTGGTAATAAACATAGCAGCAGATCGACCCTTTAGCAGTTAGAATATACAAAATAAATCATATGCAAAAAGTACGCAAAATAAGTTGTAATGGCTTTGTAAAATCTTAGCTGACTAATTAATTTGTGAAGTAATGGCAGACCTGGCATTGGCAGTCCATGCTAAGGTTTCACTGCAAATGGTTGGGATTGGATTTTACTCCTGAAATTCATTCATGCCTCACAGTGCCAGGGAGTTTGTCTGTGTGGAGGTTGCACATTCTCCCTGTGTCTGTGTGGGTTTTCTCCTGATGCTACAGTTTCTGCCCACACTCCAAAGATGAACAGGTTAGGGTGGATTGGCCATGCTAAATATCCCATAGCATCCAGGGATATGCAGGCGAGGTGGATAGCCATTGGAACTGCAGGGTTGCAGGGATGGAGTAGGATGCTCTTCAGAGGATCAGTGCAGAATGGCCTCTTTCCACACTTTAGGGATTCTATGGTACTGTTCACCCTGCAGCTTGCAAAAAGAAATACAATTAGTTCCACAATTTCTGATCATTAGAATGAGCTGCTCAAAGTGAGAATGGCATTCATTAAGGCTGAAGTTTTTGTCCCAGTGCACAAAGCCTCCTTTGCAGCAGTATTTGATTGAAAGCTGCCAACACACTCCCAAATAGAAAAATGAAGGGCAGCAGCATTGGGCAGGTGGATCAGAGAAATATCACAATACCTGGCAAGTTTCAAGTGCCAGTTTCCATGGAGATGGGGCGCCCGCTGCCTGAATCATGCTGAGAGACATTGGTGTCAGGTGGCAATTTGGAGAAGCAAGCAGCGAGCTGGAATCACCAGGTAAGCACACGTCAGGAACTTTCTGCATCTGGTTTCTAACCATCCGGGGATGCAGAAGCAAGCTGAATGAGGTGAGATTTGCTGCTAATGAGAGCCATAACAAGCAAAAATCTGCAAGCATAGACCTATTTCTGTTCCCGAGTGAGAATTGCATTTCAATGTCCAGAATCCTGTTGGGAGATGCATGTAGACAACCGCAGGTGATTGAGGACGTGACCACAAAATAAAGAAACTTCAGATTATTCTGTCTTTTGTTTTGTCTTTAAGAATCACAGCCATTGTCCAAAAAGAGCTTTTTATTCCCTTTTGAAAGGAATCTTTGCAGAGAGAAAATATTTCTTTACCTTTCACCTGATATCTCTGTGAGCGTGTGTGTGTGTGTGTGTGTGTGTGTGTATCTGTGCGTGTATCTGTGCGTGTGTCTGTGTATCTGTGTGTGTGTGTGAGTGTCTGTGTGTGTGTGTGTGTGTGTGAGTGTGTGTGTGTATCTGTGTGTGTGTGTGTGTGAGTGTCTGTGTGAGTGTCTGTGTGAGTGTCTGTGTGTGTCTGTGTGTGTGTCTGTGTGTGTGTGTGTGTGAGACGTGTGTGTGTGTGTGTGTGTGTGTGTGAGACGTATGTGTCTGCGTTGGTGGTTTCGGTTATTTAGTCAAAAGTAAACACTCGTATTTTCATGTTGCTAACCATGTGCATTAACTAATTTTGCATCTTGATTGAATTGGTTTTGTTTTATAATAAAACAATAATTTGTTACTTATTTCAGAATCCTAGCAGATATTTTTCATTCAAAAATTTAATAGAGCATGTAAATAATGGGCCAGATTAGAATTTTGATGAGATATTTTTAAATTTACATTGGGGCCCATGGAGGAGTGGGTCTGGAGTCACAATGCCATTTCCCCTTCCACTTGCAACAATAACAATATCATCAAGTCGTAGAGATGTACAGCATGGAAACAGACATGTTGGTCAAATTCGTCAATGCCAACCAGATATTCTAAATTAATCTAGTCCCATTTGCCAGTATTTGGCTCATATCCCTCTAAGCCCTTCCTATTCGTGTACCCATCCAGATGCCTTTTAAAAATAGACCTAGCTGCTTTTCAGCCTCTCCCTCCTCTATGAAGGACATCCAGGAAACAGAAGATCAGAATCAAGGTCTATTGTTCTCCACTCAAAGGCCTACCAAATGTCTTAATAAGACAGCAAACAAGTTCTGACAGAATTGTGAAGCTTCCAGACTGCCTGAATTTGTCAAGTCAGAGACAATGGAGGAAGATGATGTAGTGATCGATGTAATTATATACATGAATGTATAAATGTTAACTATAGGAAAAAAGGTTTTGGGGACATGTTGGATAAGGTAATGATTCTAAAAGGGTTAGGCTGGGAGGCCACATTAAGGTCCATCAATTTTTCAGACTGGAAGCCTGTGACCAGCGGTGTGCCACAAGGATCAGTGCTGGGTCCACTGCTTATCATCATTTATATAAATGATTTGGATGCGAATATAGGAAGTATGACTAGTAAGTTTGCAGATGACACCAGAACTGATGGTTTAGTGGACAGTGAAGAAGGTTATCTCAGAGTACAATGAGACTTTGATCTGTTGGGCCAATGGGCCAAGGACTTTAATGTAGATAAATATGAGGTACTGTATTTTGGTAAGGCAAACCGGGTCAAACTTATACATTAATGGTAGGGCCCTGAAGATTGTTGCTGAGAGAGACCTTGGGGTGTAGGTGCCCAGGTCCATGAAGATGGAGTCACAGCTAGACAGGGTGGTGAAGAAGGTATTTGGTATGCTTGCCTTCATTGGTCAGTGCATTGGGTTACAGAGGCTGGGGGGTCATGTTCTGGTTGTGCAGGACCTTTTGGAATTTTGCGTACAATTCTGGTCTCCCTGTTATAAGAAAGATTTTGTTAAACTTGAAAGGGTTCAGAAAAGATTTACAAGGATGTTGCTGGGATTGAGGATTTGAGTTATAAGGAGAGGCTGAATAGACTGGGGCTATTTTCCCTGGATCTTCGGAGGGTGAGGGGTGACCTTGTAGAGGTTTATAAAATCAAGAGGGGCATGGACAGGGTGAATAGTCAAGGTCTTTTTCCCTGAATGGGGGAGTCCAAAACATATGTTTGAAGTGACAGAGGAAAGATTTAAAAGGGAACTGAGAGGCATCTTTTTCATGCAGAGGGTGGTGAGAGTATGGAATGAGCTGCCAGAGGAGGTGGTGGAGGCTGGTAAATAGCTGGCACTTTTTTAAAAAGGCATCTGGATGAGTGCATGAATAGGAAGTGTTGAGAGGGGTATGGGCCAAATGCTGGTCAATGGGACTAGATTAATTTAGGATATCTGCTCGGCATGGACAAGTTGGACCTAAGTGTTTGTTTCTGTGTTGTACATCTCTATGACGCTGGAACTCTATGCTTAGGCATGGTAAACGCAGGAAGAACGTTACCAATGACTGAGAAGTTCAGAACCCAGGGTCAGTTTAAAGGTACAGAGGTAAGCTCTTTAGTACTGAGATGAGGGGAAATGTCTTCACCCAAGAGTGGTGACTCTCTGGAATTTGCTGCCACAGAAAGTAGTTGAGGCCAAAACATTGAATGTTTTCAAGACAGTGCTACATACAATTCTCAGGGATAATGGAAGCCAAAGGTATGGGGTGAAAGCAGGAACAGGGGACTGAGTTGGGCAATTAGACACCATCATTTTGATTGGCTGAACAGGTGTGAAGGGCTGAATTGCATTCTATTTTCTATGTTTTGTCCCTAGGTTTTATGGTTTTGTAAGGTCAAACCATTAAAATATCAAAAAGAAAATTTTCATATTAATATCTGGCACAGCGAACATGATTTCATCCCAGGATGACAAGGTATGGAGCTGGAGGAACACAGCTGGCCAGGCAGCATCGGAGGAGCAGGAAATCTGACATTTCGGGCCGGGACCCTTCTTCTGAAAAAGATTTCATCCCAATTGACTTCTCAGTCTTCCAATTTCTCTGCAAATAGGAATTAGTTAGGCTGTAATAACTGCTTCCACATATTTGACTGCTCATTGGGGCAATCCAATTTCTGGCGCTATTTTATTAAGGGTCACCTTTTTGTTTGCATTAATTTACTACACTTTGCAATCCATTATTGTATATTTTCACTAGAGGCAAGTTGATTGTCTTCTGCTTTGTGCAAGTATTCTCACCAGTAACCAGAAGTAGTAATGGGGAACAGAGAAGTGGCCGAGGATCTGAATAAGTACTTTGCATCAGTCCTCACAGTGCAAGATATGAGTAATATCCCAAAAATTCAAGAGAGTTGTGGGGCAGGGATGAGAATAGTGGCTAATACCAAGGAGAAGGTGGTGGAAAAACTGAAAGATATGAAGGTGGAAAAATCACCTGGACAGGATGGACTACACCCTGGAGGTCTGAAGGAGATAGCTGAAGAGATAGTGGAGGTGTTTGTGGTGATACAATGTTGGCATTTATTTCAAGAGGACTAGAATATAAAAGCAGAGATGTACTTCAGAGTCTTCATAAGGCTCTGGTCAGACCACATTTAGAGTAATGTGAGCAATTTTGGACGCCATACCTTAGGAAGGATATATTGGCCCTGGAGCTGGTCCAGAGGAGGCTCACGAGAATGATCTCAGGATTGACATGTGAAGAATGTTCGAGAACTCTGGGTATATGCTCACTGAATTTTATAGGGATGAAAGGGGGATCTAATTGGAGCATACAGAATACTGAGCAGCTTGGACTGAGTGGACATAGGGAAGATGTTTCCATTGGTAGGAGAGATTAGAACCCAGGGCACAGCCTTCGAGTAAAGGGAAGACCCTTTAGAACGGAGGTGAAGAGAAACCTCTTCAGCCAGAAGGTGGTGAATCTATGAAATTCATTGCCATAGAAGGCTGTGAAATTTTAAGACAGAAATAGATATGTTCTTGGTTGTTAAGGGGACCAAGGGTCACAGGGAGAAAGTGGGAGAGTGGGGTTGATAAACCTATCAATCATGATTGAATGGCAAAGCAGGTTCGATGGGCTGAGTGCCCAATTTTTGCTACGGCCAATTGCAAACCTGTAACATTACATGCTTTGCAATATTCCATTTTTGCAAAAAAAAAGCAAATTTGGATTATAACAGTGCTGCACCACATTATACAATAGTATAACATTAATTTCTCACAGGTTTACACAATCCTTGGGAGGTGCTATCATCCACAAGCTGTGATAGAACATTTTGCAGAAATTTAGCAATGCTTAATAATTATTCACATTTATCTGTTGGTACAGCAATGAGAGGTCCTCATTTGTTAACTACAGAACGTTACATAGAAATTTCTCTTCAGCATAGCAACAGATGTTTAGGCAATTTTCGGAAAAGATTTTGATTTTGACTGAATTATAGGAAAAATTATTTTGAGGAAAGGATTCACTTTAAATCAGTGATTAATCACACAGAATTCTCGAGCACTCAGTGCACAAAGTCATAGTTTTCCTTGGCTATTGCAATGGAATCCTGAAGATTATTTTCTAGATGTTATTCTGCCCTAACCAGATCTTCTTCAATTTTGTACGTGTTTGGTCTTGCTCTTTATATCTTCCAGGTACTGAATGCAGTTACAAGCAATATATTTGCAAAAATGAAATGATTTTTTAGCAAAAAAAAATGAAATTAATATAACTCTCATTGCAAAATTCATAATGATAACATCAATTATCTTGTTTGTTGGTATTTTTTGTCATTTGGACATACTTGTGAAATATGAAAGCTATTATTCTGTAGTTGTTTTGTACTAATTCCTGTATGTAGTGCTTTATGTTTGCATTCCAAAAGGTTAGAAGCATGAGTGGAAAATCTAACAAGGGATAAACATTATATACATTAAAGAAAGTTGAAATGGTAGCCAGTTAAGGTACACTTTAGTTATCTTGAAAAATCCCTATGTACTGTACCCAGTCTGGATCAGCCATATTACTACAGTGGCTATAAGAGTAGGTCAGAGATTTGGAATCCAGTAGGAAGTAACTCCCCAAAGCCTGTCCATCATTTATAAAGTTCAAATCAGGAGTGTGATGGAATACTCCCTACTTGCTCCATGGGAGCAGTTCCAACAACACTAAAGAAGCTGGACAAAGTAGCCCACTCGATTGGGACCACATCTACTACCTTTACCATTCACTCCCTCCACCATCAAAACAGCCTGTAACAGCAGAGTGTGCCATTTACAGTTCCACTACTCAAGTTCACCAAAGGTTCTCAGCCATGATCTAAATGAATGGTGGAGCAGATTTGATGGGCTGAATAGCCTCCATCCGTTTGCAATAGTGGTAGCCATGAAACTACCAGTCTGTAATAAAAACCTATTTTTTTCCTGAACAACAAAAATAAATCTACCGTAATTGACTGGTCTGCTGTACGTGCAAAGGTTCTTAATGACACCTTCCAAATCCACAACCACGACCATCAGAAGGCCAAGAGCGGCAGATATGGGAACACCACTCCCTCCAAGCTGCTGGCCATCCTGACTTAGAAATATATCTCCATTCCTTTGGTGTCATTTAATGAAAGTCTTAGAATTCCTTCCCTAACAGCATTGTAGGTCTAACTACACCAAATAGACTGCAGTGGTGCAAGAAGGCAGCTCACCACCACCTTCTCAAGAGCAACGAGGAATGAGCAATAAATGCTTGCCCAGCCAGGAGTTCCCATGTCCCATGAATTATGTCACTGGATGAATCATCTGGATTACTGGATGAAGAGGCCTGGGCTAATAAACTGCACATGTAAATTCAAATCCTGCTGCAGCAGTTGGAGAATTGAATTTCAATTATTTGTATCTAGAATAAAAAGTTAGGATCATTAAAATGTACAAAATTCTTGCAGGAAGTGTCAGGATGGGTGTATATAGGATGTTTCCCTTCCCTGGTAAATCTAAAACCAAAGAACGTAACCTCAGAATAAGAGGTCAGCCACTTAAGACAAGATAAGGAGGAATTTCTTCATTCAGAGGGTGATGATTCTTTAGAATTCTCAACTGCGGAGGGCTGTGGGGGCTCAAACTTTGATTAGATTCAAGACAGAAATAAATAGATTTCTGGAGACTGGTGACATTAAGGAATATGGAGATAATGCAGTTCTGTGGTTTTGAGGTAGATGATCAGCCATAATCTAATTAAATAGTGGAGAAGATTTGATGGGCTGAATAGCCTCCATCTAGCGAGTTTTAAGAAGATTTGTAGCTCAGGTTGAGGTTCTGGATGTGAGTTTGCTCGCTGAGCTGGAAGGCTCGGTTTCAGACGTTTCGTCACCATTCTAGGTAACATCATCAGTGAGACTCCGACGAAGTGCTGGTGTTATGTCCTGCTTTCTATTTATCTGTTTAGGTTTCCTTGGGTTGGTGATGTCACTTCCTCTTCTTTTTCTCAGGGGATGGTAGATTGGCTCCAAGTCAATGTGTTTGTTGATGGAGTTCCGGTTGGAATGCCATGCTTCTGGGAATTCTCGTGCGTTTCTCTGTTTGGCTTGTCCTAGGATGGATGTGTTGTCCCAATCAAAGTGGTGTCCTTCCTCATTAATGTGTAAGGATACGAGTGATATTGGGTCATGTCGTTTTGTGGCTAGTTGATGCTCATGTATCCTGGTGGCTAGCTTTCTGCTAGTTTGTCCAATGTAGTGTTTGTCACAGTTTTTGCAAGGTATTTTGTAGATGACGTTCGTTTTGCTTGTTGTCTGTCTCGGGTCTTTTAAGTTCATTAGTTCATAAAAGAATGGGTACCCTATGAAGACAGGCTGCCGATTTCTCAGCAACAAACCCAAACAAACAGACAAAACGGGCTCAGAAACCATAACCACTCTCCCCTACATCAAAGGCATTTCCAAAATGACTGCCAGACTATTCGGACCTCTTGGCATCAGGGTAGCCCACAAACCCACCAACACACTAAAACAGCAGCTAAATGAACTTAAAAGACCCTATACAGACAACAAGCAAAACGAAACGTCATCTACAAAATACCTTGCAAGAACTGTGACAAACACTACATTGGACAAACAGGCAGAAAGCTAGCCACCAGGATACATGAACATCAACTAGCCACAAAATGACATGACCCACTATCACTCGTATCCTTACATACAGATGAGGAAGGACACCACTTTGATTGGGGCAACACATCCATCCTAGGACAAGCCAAACAGAGACATGCATGAGAATTCCTAGAAGTATGGCATTCCAACCGGAACTCCATCAACAAACACATTGGCTCCAAATCAATCTACCATCCCCTGAGAAAAAGAACAGGAAATGACCTCACCAATGCAGGAAATGACATCACCAACCCAAGGAAACCTAAACAGATAAATAGAAAGCGGGACATAACACCAGCGCTTCATCAGAGGCTCACTGATGATGTTACCTAGAATGGTGACGAAATGTCTGAAAACTAACCTTCCAGCTCAGCGAGCAAACTCACATCCAGAGCCTCCATCTGTTCGCAATAATGGCAACCACGTAACTAACAGTGTGTAATAAAAACCTATCTTTTTCCTGAACAACAAAAATAAATCTACCATAATTGACTGGTCTGGTGTATATGCAAATTCAGACTGACTGTAAAGTGGTTGACAGCATTCTAAAATGAATCAACAAGCTCATCAGACATATTTCAGATGGTAGGTCACCATCAGTTTCTCATGGGCAATGAGGGATAGACAATAAATGCTAACTTTGCCATCACTGTCCACATTCTGCCTACCTATAATCATGGCTAACTATATGTGACTGTGCTTGTTTCTGACAAATAGCTATTCAGAGAAATTATGAAACTGCTTTCATACTGCACTGCACAACTTCACTCAATCTTGTGGGAGATTTATTTGGGCATAGTGTTCATTTACTCATGTCTTCTTTAAAAAAACGATCTTCTGGAAGACATTTAATGAAAGATTGTGTGCATGTCTCATTTTTCCAGTTTGTTTCAGCAATATTGAAAACCATTCCACAAATGTAGAAGTACATAAGATCAAGCATAAATATATGAACAAGTCTGTTGGATATGTCAGTAGAATTTGGTATCAAATGATATACTTGAGAATACCTTGCTACACCTTAGATCTCATACCAAAGAGTCCAGATAATATGCCCCATTCCAAGAAACCACAAGCTTGTACAAGACTGCTTCAAGCCATGATATAAAACAATGAACTGTGGATGCTGGAAATTGGGGAAAAAAAGAAAATGCTGGAGAAACTCAGCAAGTCTGGCAACATCTGTGGAGAGAAAACAAACTTAAAGTTTCTTCCCTCAGGAGCTGATGGTTCTTTGGAATTCTCCACCCCAGAGGTACTCCAGAGTATGAAATCTTGAACAAAAACAGAAATAGCTGGAAAAGCTCAGCAGGTATGGCAGCATCTGGGGAGAAAAATCAGAGTTAATGCTTCAGGTTGAGTGACCTTCCTCGGAACTGGGTTCCAAGTTCCCAGTTCTGAGGGTTATGAGAAAGGGTCACAGGACCGAAATTTCAACTCTGCATTAACTCTGTTTTTTCTCCCCAGATGCTGCCAGACCTGCTGAGCTTTACCAGCAATTTTTGGTTTTATTTCTGATTTACAGCATCTGCAGTTCTTTTGATTTTTAGTGAAATCTTGATTCTGCTTTCTCTCCACAGATCCTGCCGAGTTTCACAAACAATTATTGTTTCTGATTTACCTCAAGCCATGAGGCTGCATTCAAATATTTACTAACCAACCTGTTTGGAGATATGATGATACACCCTCTGGAGCAGGTAGGACTTGAACCCAGACCTCTTGGCTCAGAGTGAGGGGCACTACCACCGCGACATTCAGTCAGAACCCCTGGCGAGTCCTCTGCAATGCACTAACCTGAGCGGATGTGATATTCTGGGAGAGATCCTCCACTTAACCCATTTGTCTTAATTGCATCGGCTTCCAGTGGTGTAATTCCACAATTGCTCGCACTCGGCAATCAGATTAATTCATCGCCCTGGTTGCAATAAACTCAGTAGCACTGCATCAATCATAACCTTTACATGATAAAGTGGAGCTGGAGGTTGGAGCCGGGGTGGGGGGGGTGGATGATGGAACGCTTGTAAGAAAGGGTTTGGTTAAGCTGTCTGCGTGGGCCTCTGTTTTATAATAAAAAAAACTGAAAGATCTGTGGATGCTGTAAATCAAAGAGAAAAGCAATAATTGCCGGAAAACAAGGTTTTTTTTGTTTCTGTTTTATAATGGTGTCTTCACCATGTCTTTTTCCTTCCAGTGTGACACCGGATTGTGGACATATATATTTAAGGAAAGACTGTAGGCAGAGTCTCTAGGGTGCTGGTTGTCAGGTAAACATAGACTGGGATCGCTTCGTGAAATGTGATGAGGGGCGATCATGTGACCTGGTCCTTTAATAACTTGTTACAGGCGTTCGGATACATTTCACTCACGTGGTCTCCCGGTGAATTTCCTGCGGCATCGCAGCGCGTACCTCCTCTGGCATCTGACAAAACTTCACAGCCTTTTCTTATCCTGCTCCCTTTTCTTCACCACCCCTTCTCCTCCCCCCCCCCCACCTCTTGTTTATAACTTTAAAAAAAAATTGCCCCCTGCCCTGTCCCTGTCGTTTGCAGGCGTGGTTCCCCACTCAGATTTCAGAAGATGAAGTGGGCAGAGATTGCGGCGGGAGTTTTGCTGTTGGTGCTACTCTCTGGAGTTTGTGAGGGGCAAGCAGCAGGTACAGACTCTCTGGGCGGACTTGGGTCCTCCGGCTGACGATGCAGGAGGTGCTAATGTGGATTTTGTTTTGTTACAAAATAGTTAAATAGACCCGCGAGATTGGTGAAATTCTTGAGTAGAGCTGGCTGTGCGTTTCTCTCACTGTTTTAACTAGGGCAGTTTGAGGTGAGTGAGATTGATGAGTATTATTGAGTGACCTGGGTAATTATTTTTGTTATAAATTATTCCAGCCTGTACAAGTAACTAGTTACCAGTAACTTGATAGTAAATGTCCAATTGCCGTTTCAATAACGCTGGTGCAGTTTGACTACAATTTAAATCCTCTCTGGGAGAGATTTGAAATGCATCAAGAAGGTGGAATTTTCCATTGTTTTGCTGGTGCTGCCTCTCAGCGTCAAGGTAATGTCACCTTGCACTTGGGAATTTAAAACGCAAACTCTCATCTCCTCCTTTGTGTTGGCTGCCGCCTGGCAGTTTTGAATATTTAATATTCATGCCAATTAGATAACCAAGCAGCCTGCTAGTATTTACTCTGATTAGTGCTGATGGTAAAGTGTACAAATAAACAATGCAAAGCGAATGAATATTTTTTTTATTTTATTAAAAAGATGCTGGCCTTCTGCAGTATGTCAGTTAGTGTTTCAATTGCTGACTTTTATACTAACCTGAAAGAAGCTTAATGCCAAAGCAGCCCCTCCATGTTACAATAAAACTTAAGATGTAAATTTTGAAACTTGTTTGTGGGCAAAATGTATGTATGTGTTGTAAATTACAGTAATATTGGTGCTTACTAATCCTCCAGAGTTGAGGATTATTCTCTTCCCCACCCCCCCATCATGGCCAAAAGTTTTCTTCTCACTGAGCTGTCAACTGTACAAGATGTTTCTGCAAAAGCTTGGAATCTGGCATGTTGGGTAGAATATGGTTCCTAATACTTAGATCTGTAGTGCTTCAAGTCTTTTTTTTAATTTGGATTAAAAAATGACAGAAATATGTCTCTCTGTCTCCCTTCAACACCAACTTATTGTTTCCTTAATAACCAACATTCTGCTGACCTCTGATTATGCTCTGAGTGAACAACACAGGTTCCCAAATGAAGATTTCCAAAAGTCAGACTGAATCCATCAGATATGGAATAAAGAAGCTGAATCCAGTAGGATTCAGATACTGAATAAGGAAGCTCATTACTTGCTTCACTTTTTTTTTCTAACTTTTTTAAAAGCAGGAAAAGCTATGCATGTGATTGACTTTCTGAATCTCATTTTGTCCAACCATGTTGACTTGAGGTTGTTGAATGTCTTTTGAGCAGTTTAAAAAATGAAAATTTCTGAGTTGAGCTAACAGATAAATCCCTTCCTTTGTCTACACGAAGCCACTAGGATGCATTAAGGATCTTTACTTTTGGATTTAAGGCTGGTGCCGATGCTATTGCTTTCAGTTCACTTTGGACAACTAAAAGTTGGAAAATGAACTTTTTTTTATCTCTTTATTAGGTTTGAATAAATCAACAAAGTTGCCATAACAATGAAAGAACCTTTTTTTTGTAATGTAGGCAAAACAACAGTGAAGGAAGGTATGGGTGATCTAGACCTGTTGAACTTTGAGAGGAATTGAGATGTTTTATCTGCTATTTGAACATCTTAATTTCAACCTAATGTCAGTGGCAGGTTGATTTAAGTGTTTCAGTGAAAGATGGGCACTATAAAATATATTGTTGCAAAGGTGACAGTAGTAACACATTGACTTCCTGTTGCTTTACGGAGACTTGTTTACATGGCACCTTTCAACTCTGTGCCCTGAAAGGCTTCACGGCCACTGAAATGTTTTGGTGGGCAGGCACTACTGAAATGTGGAGGAGAAAATGGGATTTCTATACTAGAAATCCTCACAGACAATTGTACTGTAAGGAGTTAAGCCTCACTATATTGTCTTAATGACAGTACACATAATTAAAAGGAAGTTATGCAATGTCATGGTCTTGCCCTCTCTGCCAGCATTACAGCAAAATGAAGCCACAGCATCTCAAATAAGGTTCATGGTTACTTTGAATGGACTATTTTAATAAAAATATTATATTAAAATGAGTTAATCTGCATCAATCATGGTCAATTGAGGGATTACCTGTTGGTTACAACACCAGGGAGAGATCCTCCTTTTCCTCAGTGCCATGGGATCTCTTGCGTTGATGCGTAGACATTATAAGCTTCATCAGAATTATCACTCCTTCAGTACTGCCCTGAAGTTCAACCTAGATTACATGATTGAGTGACTTTTAAACCTAAAGATTCTAATCTGCAAAAGCATTCTATTCATTGAGTCAGTTTTTTCTATTTTAATCACCTTTTTAGTTTAATTGAACCACTTGTTTGGTCATCTAACTGATACCATTAAAAGGGCATTGTTTCAGTAAGATGATGCTGATTTGAGCCAGTGTCTTACATTTGTTTAGAGGGATATGGGCCAAATGCTGGCAAATGGGACTAGATTAATTTAGGGTACCTGGTTGGTGCGGAGAAGTTGGCCTGAAGGGTCTGTTTCTCTGCTGTACATCCAGTGGTTTCTATTTTGAAACCTGCCTAAGTCCATTTAGTCTATTCAGCTGCTCAATGCCACATGTTGCTCAGTTCAATTAATTTCCCTTTTAAAGCTCAGTGCCCTACTGACTATAAAGGAATAAATGTTATCATTTTCTATTGTACACCCTGTGTATGTATAGCTATCGTTTAAAAATTGGTTAGTCCAATATTTCTGTCAAGTTAAGGTGCAGTCACTTGGTTTTTGTGACCACAGTTGAGGAGTGGTCAGTCTTTTTTTTTGTTTTGGGTAATGCAGGATGAGATCCTCAGCACAACTAGTTGGGTTTCTCACTCCTAAGTAGTGTTCTGAATGTTACTGAGTCATAAATCCTGGAACTTCTCCTTTTTAATGGCACTGTGGGTGTACCTATAGCCTGCGGTGGTTCACCACCAGGTTCTTGAGGGGAATTTGGGGATGAGTAATAAACGCTGGCCTAGCCAAAGACAATAAAATGTGAGCCTCACATTTTATTATCTTGGATTCTCTCCAGCATCTGCAGTTCCCATTATCTCTAGCCAAAGACACCTGTTTCTTGAACAAATAAAAACAAAATGACTTCTTCAACTTTTTTTAAAGTGCTGGAGGTGCCCAGCAAGTCTAGCAGCACCTGCTGACAGGGGGGTGGTGGTGGTGGTAGAGGAGGAGAGAAAATTAAACGTTGAGGAAGAGTCACACAGAATCAAGTTAACTGTCTTTATCTGCCTCTCTGGTTATTGTGCTGACTCTGGGCATTATCTTTTCATTCTGGGCTGCCCTCCTGAAAGTGGGATTGTTCGGTGGGGGTGGGGGGGGGGGGGGGGTGTGGTGGAGAGATCCAGCCCATAGTCAAAATTAGACCAGTGGGAAGGTTGGGGTGGGGGGGTGGTGTGCAGGAAAGCAATGCTTTTAACTTAGTATCAGAGATAATGGGAACTGCAGATGCTGGAGAATTCCAAGATAATAAAATGTGAGGCTGGATGAACACAGCAGGCCAAGCAGCATCTCGGGAGCAGTGCTCCTGAGATGCTGCTTGGCCTGCTGTGTTCATCCAGCCTCACATTTTATTATCTTGGAATGCTTTTAACTCTCCTGCTTACCAGCAATGTGTTGGAGGCTCCTGTTGGCTTTAATGATGCATTTGTCCACCCTCCAGCCTATCACCCTCCAATTTGGAGAAAATAACTTTTTAATGACCATTCCCTCTGCAATGTGGGCCTCTGATCCTTGTTTCATCCTGTTATCAGTTCCTCAATTGTAAGAGGGAAAACCTGCCCTGTATCATTGGCAGCACTGCAATATTCCGTTTCATGCTTATTCTAAAGCATCCCATTATGCTATAAATGGGAATTTTGCTATTCAAAATGTGCAGGAATCCTGTGACTAACCCCTTTGCCCTGAATCCAATTTTACTAGTTGTTTTTTAAATTGAATGCGTTGTTATTTTAGCTTGTAGCATGATGGGCTGTGAAGCTGCAGAGTCCACTAACAGGAGCTTGGTTCACTTAGCTGAAGCTTACTGTTGGTAACAATCTGGTGACACTGAAATTGCTCACTCACCATGGAACAGAAGACTCATCCTGATGTGACCTCATTCTCTAGCAGGTGCTAAGAGACAAGGTTTTTTTTCAAACAAAAATAGCTGGGCTGTGAGCCATATTGTGGCAGAGGGTTATTATTAAATCCCTCAAAGCAGAAAGATATGAAGCTGCTTCTAATGGTTCAAAAGTTGGGAGATGGGTAAAAAGTTTGGTTGATAATATATTAAGTCAGTAGTTTTACAGTATGCCAGGATTGACAGTACTTTTAAGGCAGTAAGCAGGTAGGGCTCAAATAACGTAACAGCAAAATTTAAAACAGAAAATACTTTAGGTTTATAGAAGATCAACAATGAGGTGTTGAAAATGAGGGTAAACTTGGTGCTTTCAGTTCAGTGGTGCTGAAGTTTCAATCAGGCCATTCGAAAGGGAATTGCTTTATTATCTGAAGAATTTAGAGCTACAGGGAGACTGGATGGAGGCAGAAGTTGAATTATTGAAGAAATAAGTGTTGTGCAATGATGAATAGAAAGCAGCTGTGGCCCTTTAGTCAAAGGGTCAAGAGCAAGGAAGTAAGTTTTGAGTGAAAAGCAGGGGGTTTGGTGAAAAAGATTTTTCACCTAAACGTGATACAGGTCTGAAGTGCATTGTCTGGAGAGTAGTTGAGGTGGGAAGCCTCAAACCTTCTTAAAAGTACTTGGATGAGCACTTGAAGAGTCATAACATTCAAGTTCATTGGCCTAATGTGGGAAAGTGGGACGAGTGTAGCGATTCATTTTTGGTGCAGACTCGATATGCCAAAGGGCCTCATCGATACTATGTTTCCTATTGGTCTCATTAGGATCAATGGGTCTAGAGGAACTGTAGATGATAGTGACTCCCCTGTTGCCAATAGGGGTTGCACTGATTGGGATTGAGCTAAGATCTGAAATTGTGTGGAAGGCTGTTAAGTGCCTGTAAATGACGGTCTGTTCCTTGTGTAGCTCTTCATTGGAGCAAGGGCAGGAGATCAAGGACTGAAGTCAGCATACAAACTTTACTTTTAATGATTTTTAGGTTGTGTTTGGCAGCCAGTATGAATTTACTGACTGAGTTTTTTAGGTCAGTCTGCAATAATTCACCTATTGAAGTTAATATTTATCACTAATTTAAACTAACCTGTAATAAATGGGCAAACTGCAATTGTCATGCAAAGTGTGATCAATTTACATAGGTAAATAGGTGTTTAATACCCTGAAAGGGCCGAACATTATTAACTATTTTGTCAAATGCAGTTATTTGACTTAAAGGTGTTTACTTTTTATTGTTTCTCTTTTAGAATGTACACAGTTGGAGACATGTGAAAGTTGTATCGTTGGTGATACTTCTCTGAACTTAACAGACTGCGTTTGGGCGCGATGTAAGTCAGGTAAGTACTCCTGTACATAATTCGATACACTGGCTTGGAACAGTCTAGTTAGTTGCTCTTTCTGTGTAGAAAGACCGTTTCCCAGTATTCCGTCTCAAACATGGAATGACATTCAACCTTGTTTTTTCTAATCAGCAGCATGACCAACTTTAAGTTCATGTTCTGGAGGTGCAGGAAATATGAGGAACCATCAGCAGGTGTAGGTTGGACAGTTTAATCAAACTCCATGACAACTCTTATGTATGTTTAACAATTAAGTATCTCCAAAATAAATGTTGCAGTGCTAATTATTGCAGTCAACATGTTCAGATTATAGTTGGTAATGAAATCCAGGGGAAGAGGGTGGTCAGCTGCTTTTTCTTTGACGTCCTTGAGTACCCATGTTCATCTATCAACCTTTTCAGATTTGACCACAACATTAAAGCATGACCCTGTCTCAATTTTTGTTTTGGTTTTTTTAATGGGGAAAATTCTCTACAGGAAGAGAAATACTTCCCTCTCTGTTTGTGTCATCAAATATAAGACAAACATCACTGATCTGTCAAGAGAGCAGCCTAATTATAGTGTTGTCTTTTACCTGGGGATGTTCAGTGTCTCAGCTCAGATAGTTGCTTGAGATGACATCAGCTGTTGGCTGTGGCTCTCTCAGAATAGAGCTGAGCATGCTTTGTTCCCAGATATACTGATCTCAAACTGTCAATCATCTTGTAATTACCTACTGAGTGAGATTGCTGGTGTAGAATTGAAGAATGTTTGCTCATGATTGAGATTTGGAGATGGTAGATAATGATCTGATGTAAATAGGATACCCTTATGTTCTGTTTTGTTTTTGTCCATGTGAATAAAAATACCACTATTTCTACAACTGTCTTTCTATCTCTGGATCCTTGCAAATTCAGTCTTCTGAAGAGTCTTACTGGGCTCTGAGTCAACTCTCTATTTATTTTTCTCTCTCCTCGGATGCTTCCACAGTTGCTGAGTTTCTCCAGCAATTTCTTCTGTTTTTATTTAAGATTTCCAGCATCCACAGTTCTCACTTCTTATTACACCATTGTATGTCTCTCCTCCCTATAAACGTCAAACATTTTACAATTATTTTAAAAGTGGCAGATTTTGATTTTCCTCTCCTCTACCAACCCTTTGATATTTTCTCTGCTAAAAAAGACACTCCTGTTTTGAATAGACCTTCTCACAACCACCACACATCCTAAAGGGCACTAAAGCCAATAAAGTACATCTGACGTCACTGTTGTAATGCAGAAAATGCACTTTTTTTTCATTTGGGTTTTTGTTTTCTGACCTTATCCACCCCAGTCCAACACTGGCACCTTTTTTACTTCACAATGGGATAATTTTATGCACCCTCCTCTTGAAAGGAAAGATAGATATATATCTTGGCCAAAAGGTTCCACTGCAATATGGTGCTCCTCCTTCAGTATAGCACTAGAGAGCTGGCCTGATTATTCTGTGCTGTAGTCCTGGGGTAGGAACCTTGAGTTGAGGTGAGAGTACTGCCAACTGAAAACACAGTTGCCACCACCCAGTAAAGTGTCACAAGTTCTAGTTCTGGGTGCTCTACACTTGGAAGATGTATTGTCCTCAGGAAGTACAGTGTTAACCTAAAAAGAGAGATTAAACATTCTGTATCTCTCTGGAATTAAGCTTGAAAGGCATTTTGATCAAATTATTCAATATATTAGGGAGAAAAATATGCAGGAGCTGGAGAGAAACAATTTCTAGGCCTGGGGGCAAGTTCTAAAGATTATGGCATTCGAGTTCTACAGTACAGAAACAGGATCCTTCAACTGGAGCTGGACTCTTCAGAAGTGAAATGGGAAATAGTCCTAAACATAAAAGGGGTTAATTGTTTGGAACTCTCCAAGTAACAATTGATACTAGATCAGTCGTGTGTTTTTTAAAAAACCCAAGATTAAGCAATTTCCGTTAACCAGGGAGATTAAGAGCTATGAAATCAAGGGATGCAAGCAATTCAGTCACTAACCACAGTCTTGTTTGAATGATGGTGTGGGTTCCAAGGATGCTATGGGGTGCTGAGGAGAGCAGAGCTAAACTGCTTCAGTGACAGTAACTCCAAAAGAATATGGCTAGTGGTTCCAGATTTGTGGCTCCTGAGTATATGACCTATTAGTCGAAGAGCTCGTTGCCTAGGTAAGTGAGTAAATTAAATATTTAACAGAACTTGGAGTGAGTAATGGAGCATGTCAGATTCCAACTTTAGTTTGGCACAGTGCTGAGTTTGCAAAATACATGGGGATGGTGTTCCACTGAAACATTTGTAAACTGGTTTCTAACTCTAGACGAGGGTACTCGAGCTGTGCTGTCTGAGGCATTAGTTCTTCAAAACTTTGATGGGCTTCTGATCTTTAGGACTTGTAGAGCAAGGATGATCACCAGAGTGCTGCTCCTTACCTATGTGTTGTTGAATGATAAATGGGTAATTGGCCACAGGCCAATGGCCAAAGAGAACATCTCCCCATTAAGAGGGGGAGAGAGCTATTTTTTATTTTCCTCATTCTGAAATCGATATATGCAAACATGAAAAGTGCATATTTAGTTTGATTTAATGAGCAATATTTTTATAAAAGCCATAAAATTCCCATTTGCATTCATTGAAGTGAGTTTCCTAACGGTTGCTGTGATACTCTTAATGTAGAGTAGCTGCAGTTTCCCATCAACTGGACACTTCTCTATCGTTAGAGAGAGTCTATAATTGTTGCTTGATGTTGCAAAATGTGGTAGTCCTCTTTTATTTTCATCCTGCTGGATTGCTGCTGATGCAAGAATGTATAGATTTATATGCAAACTTTGTTTTTTTTAAAACACACTTCTGAAGCTTTAGTCCACTAAACCATTTGTAACAATCAGATACTACACACTTTGATTTATCTTCCTACCTTGTTTTAGCCATCAGTGAAATATCGAATCAGGACAGAGCGCAGGCTTCAAAAAAAACCAACAGTGATAAACTTGAGGGTTCAGAAAAGATCTACAAGGATGTTACCAGGGTTGGAGGGTTTGAGCTACAGGGAAACTAGCTCAGTCTATTCACCTCTCCCTGGAGTGTCAAATGCTGAGGGGCATGGACAGGGTGAATAGTCAAGGGCAGGGTAGGGGAGCTCAAAACTAGATTTAAGGTGAGGAAGGGAAAGATTTTAAAAGGGACTGGAGTCGTAACTTTTTCACACAGAGGGCGGAACAAGCTGCCAGAAGAGATGGTAAAAGTGGCTACAATTGCAACATTCAAAAGGCATCTGAAAGGGTGCGTGACTGTAAAGAGTTCAGAGGGATATGGGCTAAATGCTGGTAAATGGGACTAGATAAATTTTAGGATAGTTGGTCAGCATGGATGAGTTTGACCGAAAGGGTCTGTTTCTGGTGCTCTGACTGTCAAGAAGCTCTTAGTACTGGCAAATGGATCCATTGCATGTAGCAGCAGAAGCAGGCCGTTCAGCCCATCAAGTCTGCTTCCATACAACGAGATCATAGATGATCTGATAATTCTCATTCTTCTGAACTGAGTACAAACCAACTCAACCTGTTCTTTGTAAGGCAATCCCTCCATACTTGGGGTCAAACTAGTAATCTTCTTTGAACTGCCTTAGTTTTAGGAGTACATCACTACTTTTTGTTTCACTGTTATGTAGCTTTATTAGTTCAAGATGGGGGGCGGGGGGGGAAAGACGGAGGAATGATCTTTGGATTGGACTATATAGAATCCGAGAGTTGAGGTAAGCAATAAGAAGGTCAAGAGACACTGAGGACTCAGAGTCCCTTTAACAGTAGCTATATGGTGGAATAAACATGATCAGAATGGGAGCATGTAAATACTGATCATCCATGATTAACAATGTAAATAAATGATTTTGATCTTACAGATTGGGAATGTCAAATCGACAAAAGTAGCCACAAGAAAAATGAATATAGTTTGTTCCAGGTAACTGTCCTATTGTGAATCAAACTGGTAATTAGGCTGTTTGGATCTGGTAATGAGGCAGGTTTAATAAATAATCTGAGCCAAAGGTCGTCTCCATGATCAAAACAAGGTAGGATTTAGCATTCAGTCTGAGTGAGAAACTTGGGCCAAAAATAACCTATACTAAACTCGGGGTAATTACCAAATAACGATGGAAGAGCTGACTAGGAAAGGCATTTCCTCAAAGAAGGTTGAGGATGGCAGAAGAAAATATTCAGACTCTCAACAAAGATTTCTCCCAATGAGAAAGAAGGATTCTACGAAGAAGATAAACCAACCATGGTTAACTAGCAAAGTTGAGGATTGTAATACATTGGAAGGGGTTAAAAACATACTCCTTACTGTTTGCTGCATTGTAAGCAGATTGGATCAGCCATGATCAAATCAAAGGAGCAGATTTGATGGCCCTAATGTCGCACTTGTCCTATGTCTCATGGTCTTGTCAGTGTTTCCTTACTGTCTGTTCTTTGCAAAAACACATACCCATGAATGTATAGTTCTGAACTCTTGATCTCCTTGTGACCATAATGTCCACCATGGCCTTAAGATCATACCCATTAACTTCTATCTCTGTCATTGTTTTATTTATTTTGTTCCAATCATGTAGTTTCGTAAAGAGCCATTAATTTTTAATTACTTTATTTGCCCCTTGTAACACTTTTATTTTTCTGTTTTTTTAATGCATGTATGCCCTGTCTCTCCCTGCCCCACACTGGATATCACCCAAGTTGCTACCCTGTAATGTTGACATTGTCTTTACTTTGCAAGCCTGTGTATTTCCTGCCTTCCCTTGTCTTCAGACTTCAGTTAGCTGCTCAGAGGACTGTGACTGCTTCTTCCTGATCACAAGTGTTCCCAGCACATTTTCTCCCTCCCTGAATTGGTGCAATGACCTGCAGCTCTGACTTGATGGTCCTTTTGAGTTGCAAGGACCTGTTACAGATGTACAGCAGTGTGGAGCTGGAGGAACGTGATAGGCCAGGCAGCATCAGAAGAGCAGGAAGGCTGGATGTTTTGGGTTGAAATCCTTCTTCAGAAATGGGGGAGGGGGAAGGGGACTCTGAAATAAATAGGTGGGGTGGGGCTGAGGAAGGTAGGTGGGAATAGCGATAGGTGAGTGTAGGTAGAGAGTAGTAGGGATTGGTCAGTGGGAGAGAAGATGGACAGGTTACACCAGGTCAGAGGTGGGGATGAGGGGGAGGGTTAGACACGGAATGAAGCCAGGGATGGGGAGAGTTTAAAACTGGTGAATTCCATGTTTAGGCCATTGGGCTGTAGGTTCCCGGGGCAGAATGAGGTACTGCTCATCCAATTTGAGTGGTGTCATTGTGACACTGGATGAGGCCTGGGGTGGAGGTGCTTTACAAAGCAGTCTGAGTCCATGCTTGGTCTCACCAATGTCGAGGAGGTTCTTGCTAACCCTGTACCAAGTATATTTGCTCACAAGCTGCAGCAGGACAACATCACCCATCCCGTTATCACTAATCCTATTTGGTTTAATTATTCTAGAATCCCTGCTCTTTACACTTTCTGGTATCTCTTTTTAGAAGAGAGAAAAACTTTTATCTTGTACTGGAGGTGAAGACATCAAGTTCTTGCAATGCACTTTGTAGATATTACATCATTTTGTACCTGTGCCTCAATGGTGAAGGGATTGAATGTCAATCAACCTGGCTGCTTTGCCTTTGGTCGAGTAAAGCTGCTGGACAAAGTATTAAACATAGTACATAGAACAGTACAGCACAGAACAGGCCCTTCAGCCCACAATGTTGTGCCGACCATTGATCCTCATGTATGCACCCTCAAATTTCTGTGACCATATGCATGTCCAGCAGTCTCTTAAATGACCCCAATGACCTTGCTTCCACAACTGCTTTGGGCCTGGTAGATGGACAGACAGGTTTCTGGGGAGTCAGGAGTTGAGTTACTCGCTGCAGAATTCCCAGCCTCTTACCTGTTCCAGCAGGCCCCATCTTAAATACTTGATACAGTTCAGTTTCTGGTCATTTGTAATCAACAAGATGTTGATGGGGGAGATTCAGTGATAACAATGTCAAGGAGAATACTTAGATTTTCTGAAAATGGTCATTGTACAGCACTTGTGCGATGAAAATGTTTACTAATCTCTCTCCAAGACTTGGAGAGAGATTAGTAAACTGTGCATGGGCATTGGCTGGTTCAGTATCTGAGGAGTAATGAATGGTACTGAAAACTGTGCGTTCATTGGGTCAACATCCCTATGTTGTGTTGGAAGGCAAGTCATTGAAGCAGCTGATGGTGTATGGACCTGGGACACTACCCTGAGGAACTCCTGCAGGGACATCCTGGAGCAAAAACAACTGACCTCCAACACCAAGACCAATTTGCTATCTTTTCTGCTAGGTATGACTCCAAATAGAAGTGATTTCTGTTGATTCCCTCTTTTTTTTATTGTTTTTGTTTTCCTTTTTGAGAGCTGCTTGCATTAGATAGCTGTGTTCTATTTAAATTGTTAGCAGTTCTAAAAGTCTCTACTCAAGAACCCAAAAGAATCAAATGTTATGTCCCTTTGACTCCTGGAGTAGTTTATTTAATGTTCAGTTTTTTTGGTTTTTTATTTTCAGGAGGATGTTAGTGTTTTATACTTGGCCTTGGTCTTGGCTTTCGTGAGCTGGCCTGTATTCTAGTGAATTAAAATCATTGTCTTGGAAATCTTGCAAATTAACCTGGCGAACTGGACTATAAAAGTGAACATGACTCTTTTTAACTTGAGCTTATAAGCACAACAATGAAGAATATCATTGTATACTCCTGATCTCTAAATCAACAGAAGTATGATGTGGAGGTGCTGGTGTTGGACTGGGGTCAAGGTCAGAAATCACACAACATCAGGTAATAGTCCGTCACGTTTGTGTGAAATCACAGGTTTTCAACCTTACTCCTTCGGGTGTTAATGAGAGGTTGTATCAGATATAATTTATAAGTAAAAGATCAAAGAGTCACGCCACTGACAAGTACAACACGAGCCAAAGATGCTGTTAAATCTTTAATCCGTTAGGTGTAATTGATTTAATATTTAAATCCCTGCATTCTTTTGATGTCACTGTTTAGATGAGGAGGAATGAGACAGATACCAGAGTTGTTGAAGGACCCCCTCGTAGGGACTGGGTACGATGTTCTAATCATAGATCACCAGTTCTGACATGCCACAAAGGAAAAACCATAATGGCCTCAGGACAGACACTGGATATGCCTGATGATAGGTTATTCTTTGTTGTCCAGTACCTCCCAGGAGCAGAGACACTATACAATTTTCTTTGCAGCCTTCAACACGTTGAGCACCTTGCCAAGATCTTCCCCACACCTCCACTTCTTCAAACAGCTGCTAAACCTCCAACAGACCACTGTTCGCAGCAAACTACCCAGCCTTCAGGACGATGTCAACCACAGCACTGTACAACCCTGTCATGGTAACTTCTAAGAATGCCACCCACCACATGCATGGCAGATACTGATGTGACTATGCCAATGTTGTCTATCTCTTACATTGCAGGTAAAGATGCCCTGAGGTATGGTATATTGGCAAAACAGTGTAGATGTTATGACAATGGATGAATGGCCACTGCAACAATCACCAGACAGGGGCTCCCCTCCCAGGTGGGAACACTTCAGCAGTCAAGGACATTCACCCTGGGATCTTTTGGGTTGATGTCCTCCAAGGTGGACCTCTGGATGCACAACATGCAGAGTCACCAAGCAGGGGCTGATAACCACATTCTGTACCCATGAGGATGATCTCGGCCAGGATCTTGGGTTCATGTCACACTCCAGGTGATTCCACCATACTACATTCTCTCGTACTCACATACATGCATGCACTCACACTCATTCACCACATAGCCTGTATCTGCCCATGCAAATCTCTTTTGTTCAAAAAGCACACGGTTGTATAGACAGTCAATGTGGTGTTTTATAAATTCCTCCTTTAGAAATAAAACCAGTCTGATCCCAAAACAAACCAATTCTAAACAGGGCCTCACACCCAATGTGCATTGTCTGACCTAAAATGTCACCACCTTCTTTACACTGATTAAAATCTTTCATTTTCTCAGGACAATGACTTCAAAGGAATTTAGGGATTTACATGTACGTGTTGATCAATTAAAACCTTCTAATTGATTTAAAGATTTTAACAGCATCTTGGGTTTGTTTAGTACATCCTCATCAGTGGTGTGACCTTTTTGATATTTTACTTATGAGTTCTATGTCTGGCCCTCTCCTAAAGGAGTAAGACTCCAAAAGCTGGTGTTTTCAAACAAGCCTGTTGGACCATAACCTGGTGTCGTGTGACTTTTGGCCGCCTTAACAAGGTCAAGCTAAATTATTTGAATTTATTGCAAGGATAACTTTTATGGTGTGTATGAATAGGTAATTTAATATACAATAGAGGGCATCAACCTTGTTAAAAAAAATTAAATGGGGTGAATGTTAAAGTCATTTTTTTCGGCCAAATTTGAAATACTGTTCTCAGTAATGTACCTCAGGAGGAATATGTTGATCTGAGAGGGTAGTTTTGAGAATCGGCCAAAATAATGGGCTAAAGGTTGGGGGCACTAGAACAGGGTGTGACATTGAAAATTAGCATGACAACTGATATTGGAAAGTAATTTACACAGGATAATTCAAGCCTGAACAGAAATGACAAATACTGTGCCCAATCCACAGAGATATGGAGTTCAAGTACAGTTCAGTTAAAACCCACTGGAGTTTCAACAAAAATAATGAGACTTACTGGCTGTCTCCTGTTACTAAATTGTCTCAATCCTTTTTCCCCCTCCTCTGTTAAATTTAACACATTGAGGTAAATTCTCAAATCCATAAACATCCCTTGTGTTGACCCAGTTGTGCAGCTTTGAAAGGAACTCTGCTTTGAGTGCAGGGCTGTTGCCTTTTTTAAAAAAAAAAGGTCTTTCCCTGATTGGGCATGTTACCACTGATCTCCTCCCCAAAACTCCCAGGCAAATGCACTTTTAACCTAGATAACAAAGCGTGAAGTGGATGAACACAGCAGGCCAAGCAGCATCTCAGGAGCACAAAAGCTGATGTTTCGGGCCTAGACCCTCTCTAATGAAGGGTCAAGGCCTGAAACGTCAGCTTTTGTGCTCCTGAGACGCTGCTGGGCCTACTGTGTTCATCCAGCTTCACACTTTATCTTGGATTCTCCAGCATCTGCAGTTCCCATTATCACTGATCCACTTTTAACCTATTGTATTTTCCAGGCAAATGACTCATGTTGCCCATTTTTAACGAGTGGATGGATGATCGTGATCTTTGTGCTTGTTTAGCATGACATCATTAACCAGGTTATACTTTTTACTCTCCCAGGATATAAAGACCTATTGGATTTAAATCATCTATTCCAAACTACAGAAATAATAACTTCTGGAATTGACAAGCAAGGATAGACATTGAGCTGCTGAAAAATAAGGCTGGAGAAGCAGCAAATAAATGG